>NC_089044.1:2545000-2765000 GCF_034140825.1 Oryza sativa Japonica Group
CGCCGCCCGCCACGAGACGCCGCGCCACGACGACGACGCGCCACGCCGCCGCCTTCGCCGCCGCGCAACGCCGCCGCCGCATGCCAACGCCACGCCGCCGCCGCCGTCGCCACGCCGCCGCCGCCTTCGCCGCCGCGCGCGCACTGCCGCCGCCGCCACGCCACGCCGCCGCCGCCACGCCACGCCACGCCGCCGCCGCCACGGCCCCGCAACGCCACGCCGCCACCGCCGCCGCCACGCCGCCGCGCCAACCGCCGCCCCGATGCCGCCACACCGCCGTTAACGAACGAGAACGAGAACGATCGAACGACCGAGAGCGAGAACGAACACGTCAACGTCCGTTGCCGCGAGAACGTGAACGAGAACGAGAACGATCGAACGAACGAGAGCGAGAACGAGAACGAGAACGATTGAACGAAGACAAGCGAGAACGAGGGAACGAACGTGAACAAGCGAACGAACGAGGACGAACGTTAACGTGAAATGCAATATATATATATATATATATATATATATATATATATATATATATATATATATATATATATATATATATATATATATATATATATATATATATATATATATATATATATATATATATATATATATATATATGTTACTTCGCATTTATCCTAATACATCTTTCTGTATCTTGCAGAAAAGACGTGTTGTCAGAGTCGTCCGTCAAACCTGAGTGGAAGAGCTAGCCCTAGAAGGAATTGGAGCAGGCAAGTGACGTAATAATATAAATGATCGTTATATTTGTAATGCAATTAATTAAGATTATTAGACCTGTAATTAGACTTATCATATAAGATTGTGTAGTGTTCTAATGTTATTTGAGTTTTAATATAAGATTATTTTATTGCAAATTAGACTTAGTATGACATTATTGACTACGGAATTGGTGCGACTCCTAGCAATTGACTATTGTAGTCTTAATTAGACTTAGCATATACGCACGAAACACTTAGCATACATGACTATTTTAGTCTTAGCATGTAATATTATTTAAGTTTTAATATAATATTACTTTATTTGTAATTAGACTTAGTATGTAATTATTGACTACGGAATTGGTGCGACAAGTAGCAATTGACTATTGTAGTCTTAATTAGACTTAGCATATACGCACGAAACACTTAGCATACACATGACTATTTTAGTCTTAGCATGTAATATTATTTGAGTTTTAATATAAGATTATTTTATTTGTAATTAGACTTAGTATATAATTATTTACTAGCTAGGGTTGTATAATATACGTCACCTAGACTTAGCTTATATCACGATTTGTAATTAGACTTAGCACGTAAGGTTGTGTAGGGTTCTAATGTACGACATTTACACTTAGCATACATGACTTAGATTGTTAAAACATAAATGTCTCGTGACTTAGCAGATGTTTCTTGTATCAACAGATGGCTGACCGCGATGAGGAACAGATATTGTACGATACAATCGCGGAGGGAAGCAGCCAGTACTGGAATGAAGAAGAGGGGAACGAGGATCCAAACCAGTACTTGAACGAGGAAGGGAACGTGGAGAGGGATGCGGAGGGGAACCAGCAGGGGCACGTGGAAAGGGATGTGGAGGGGAACCAGGAGGAGGAGGCTAGTGGTAGTCAACCCTCCGTTGGACAGAAGAGGGCACGCGGGCAACGAGGTGCAGCGAAGAAGCTTGAGGGTCGGCACATCATAACGGAAGTGGAAGAAGATGGACGTCCTAGTGCCCCGGCCGAAGCCGCCAAGAACTATGTACGTCACAGCGGTTGGGTTGTGCGGGATAACGTGCCTGTCAGTATGGTGTACTGGCGAAGAACAAGGGCACGCGGAGATCATGAGAGCTTTGTCCCAGATTCGGAGAAAGAGATGCTGTGGACCACAATGCTCGAGACATTCACCCTTCCTGCGGGTACAGAGGACAAAGTGAAAAGGTGGACTCTGAAGAAAATGGTAGAACAGTTTCAGAGGTTCAAGGGAGATATGTACCAGAAGTATATACTGAAGGGGCAGACACTGAACTTCGACACATTCCCAAAGCTAAGGGATCACTGGGACGAGTTCGTTGCATATAAGACAGGCGAACAAGGGCAAGCGATGATGGAAAGAAACAAAGAAAATGCCGCCAAGAAGAAGTACCATCACCACTTGGGGTCAGGAGGCTATAGCGTCGCGATGCCGAAGTGGGAGCAGATGGAGGCTAGCTTGATTGAGAGGGGTATCGAACCGGCAACAGCCAATTGGCCGAAACGATCGAAGTTCTGGTACTATGCTCACGGTGGAACGCTCAACCCAGCCGATGGCTCACTGGTCTTCGGCGATCAGATACGAGAGGCTGCGCGACGACTAACAGATGCAGTGGAAGCCTCCTCTCAGGGCACGTTCCGACCAGACAGAGATAAGGACGAGCTGACACTCGCCCTGCAGACTCCAGAGCATCCAGGACGAACACGAGGGAAAGGGGTGATTCCTTGGAAGATTGGTTTCAAGGAGGACATCCACACGTACCGGAGTCGGATGAGGAGCAAGAGAGATACCGAGGCGAAGATTGCAGACCTAGAGTTTCGGGTATCGAGCTACGAACTCAACATGCAAGAGGAGGTGGCAAGGAAGGTTGATGAACGCATGGCCGCACATCGGTCCCATGATCCCCAGCCGACCATTCCTCCTGCAATGGTGAGCCCGTCAGGAAACCGTAGCAGCTGTGCCTCAACGGGGCAGGTAGGATCACAGAGCATGGACGCCATGCAAACACAGGACGAATCGACCTGTCCCGTTGATGACATCACTCAGCGGACACCATGTGAGCTGCATATTCCTTTCAAGAACTTATCAATAAAGGTAAGATTTAGCCATTCCGCTAGTTGCTGCTTATATATGTTGATTACTAATAAATAATCTCTCACAACATGAAGGTGGCGTCGGGCATGGCCATCCCAACGGACCCTTCAGGTACTTACCACTGCAGGCCGATTCCAGCAGGATACTCGAAGGTCGAAGTTGAGTTGGTCGAAGGCGCGTACGAGGACCTCGAGCTGGATTACCCTGGAGGAGACGGTGAGACGCATCTACGAGACACATGCCATGCCATTATTCTATGGCGCAGGCGGTACATCATCCTCCCTGGGCGACAAGCGGCGTCTCGTGCACCATCTCCTCCGGCTCCGCCATCTCCTCCTCAGGATCCTGCACCGTCTCCTCCTCATGCTCCGCCAGCACCGTCTCCACCTCAGGCTCCAGCATCGACTCCTCCTCTGGATCCTGCACCGACTCCTCCTCGTGCTCCTACACCTACTCCCCCGCAAGCTCCTCTTCCGGCACCTTCAAAGTCAAGGGCCCCCCCAGCTCCACCGCCTGCCCACACAAGGGCAACGAAGAAGGCGAAAGTTGACGCCGCCAAGAACAAGGACCCGGGGTACGATTGCACGCAAGAGGAGCTTGACGCTTACGTTGCATCAGAAGTCAAGAGACAATTCAAGCCTCGAAGTCCAGAAAAGAAGATTCCTATAGACCCCAGTGTCAGGAACTTCTTCAGGGGTATGTCTGCATCTGTCAAGGAGGCCATCAAGCTATCGGACTATGAGCGAACGCTGAAGAAAGCATCTTCTGGAAAGTCCAAACCAGTCCCTCAGCTTGGAGAGCAACCAAACCAGGAGATCGAGCCGTTGGTGACCGGTAAAGAAATGACGATAGAACAATTTATTACTGACACCGGTCTAACTACGGATCAATTGCTAGGAGTCGCACCAATCGAAAAGGCGGAAGTGAAATACATGTACGAACTCGGTAAACCGCTTGTCAAGCCTGAGCTGTTGCAGTCCCTACCCACACAAATGTACAAGTTCCATCAGCTGTACATGGAGATGAGCGCCACCGGTAGAGAGATGATCGGAGCGAGGATCAGGGACACGGACTTCTTGCAAGGAGATGACATTCTCTGGATCAATTTCAGGGGAATCTACGAACTATACCAGCTGGACGCCCTCGACGTCTCTATTATGAGTTGTTGGATTTTGTAAGTATATCGTTCAGTTAGATTTCTTACTATACGTCTCCTTTAATTAATTAGGTCCTTGTATATAAGTAGACTATAGAAAATAATATACTCCCTTTTATCGTTGTAGAATGGAGATTCAAAGGGCCCAACGGCGGAGGGTTTTCGATACTGGATTCATCGACCCTCGGAAAGTAAACGTCGCAATGCTCGACCAATATCCACAAGAAACAGAGGACAATCTCGTCCATCTCCTGAAGGCGCAGCATTACAAGACGTTCATACTGTTGCCATACAACACAGAGTTAGTTTAATTTTACTGTCTTCCTACATACCAAATTTCATTCCCGTACGAACTTGCTAAGTGTTTCATATGTAATGCATCCCACGCACATTGCAGATTCCACTGGGTGCTTTTACTCTTCGACCTGGAGGCCTGCACCGTCAACGTATATGACTCAATGGATAAAAAAGAGTCTACGTTTGACAAGGTTTTCGAACTTATAGACAGGTACCGTCATAAGTTCCTTTGTTAATTAAGAAAATCTTGTTATGTTAATTGCTACTACGAATCATAGCTTTAAACTCCATGTAGGGCTTGGTATCGGTTCCGTCATTTGGTCCGCGGCAAATGGAGAGAAAGACTTAGGCGGAAGTTCAAATTTCCTGTGAGTACACATGCTCTACATTTATATTTCTCCGATTCAAATACATACAAGTTTATATTAATTAGATCTCTCGTTGTTTGTCATTTATTTGTAGTGCGCAAAGCAAAAGCAGGAACTAACTTGTGCAGCTATTACGTGTGCGAGTATTGCCACTGCCTTGCAGACCAAATCATCACCACAAGAGAGCTCGATGTACGTACAAATAAATTCAAAATTTCATTACGTAGCGATTTCTTGTTTAATTACTAATCAATTTCATACATTCATATAGTTTATTCGCATGAGGGATAACCTGACCACACACAAGGAATTTATCGCGGCGGTTCAAGAACAACTCATGGCATTCATCAACGAAGAAATCCTTGATCCCAAGGGTGAATTCTACTATGACGGAAACACAATTCACCGGTCCTTAGCTTCTGAGCTAGCAGCGAGTACTACTACGTCGAAATCGTAGCTAGCTAGGACATATAATGGATTGTAATTAATACATGACTACATATGTTTCTATATGCATGTGTACACATTTTCTATAATGTAAATATATTTTGGTCATATATATATCTATATACATATGCATTTGCATAACATATATATATATATATATATATATATATATATATATATATATATATATATATATATATATATATATATATATATATATATATATATATATATATATATATATATATATATATATATATATATATATATATATATATATATATATATATATATATATATATATATATATAAACCATGCAGCAACAGGGCCATGCAAAAAAAAAAAAGGTCAGCTCGATCTTTAGTCCCGGTTGGTAACACCAACCGGGACTAAAGATCAATCTTTACTCCCGGTTATTTCACCCGGGACTAAAGATAGCGATCTTTAGTCCCGGATTGGTACTCCTGGTTTGGAAACCGGGACTAAAGGGGGGTTACGAACCGGGACTACAAAGGGTTTCTCCACCAGCGTATACCGGTTCGTTAAAAGAATGTAGGAAACATGGATGCAATCTAGCCTTTAGATTATGATCCAACCGTTCAAAATTTATATGATATATGCATCTATGAAATATATTTTATGGGCTTCATCAATGTGAACCGATGTGTAATCATTTCGAGGTCGTAGCCTCTAAAGAAATGTAAGTTCTTTGCCTGATTAATCGTGTAAATGTACACAACGAATAGACTAGCAATTTGGATAGCTAAATAACACCGAATGTCAACTTTGCCACTATACACTTCAAACATACCTCCACCGCACTACAAGAAATTTGGCCTTCTATGACAAATTTCATATGACAAAACACATTTTAGTCACAGTAGTGATGCGTTTATGACAATTTTTCTTTGAATGACAAGCGTTTGTGACTAAGTTGTAATTTAGTCATAAACAAATGTCACCATGTGCCTTTCCCATTCTTTGTGACAATAGTTCATGACAAAAGCGAATGAATATGATTGTCATAATTTAAAAATCATTTTTTTTTTAAAAAAAAGGAACACCTTGGCACAGCCACGTGAGCATGTCTAGGTGGACATGTGGGACCTTAGAATATTAACTTGAAAAGAATAAAAAATGTAATATTAACTTGAAAAGAATAAAAATTGTAGCACTTCTTGCAATGAGGAGGAATCGAACCCACGTCCTCTGGCTTCCCAAGTACAAACAATGAAACAAACCACTGAGCTACTCTTCCGATGCTATGTAATCTTTGATTCTTTTCATCTTGTACACTATTGCTGGGAGACATAAGAATCCCAACGCACATCTGGCAAGGACCGACGCCGCTGCCCTTTCCCCATCGCGGCTGCTGGACCCGACGCCGCCGCCACCGCCCTTTCCCCATCGCGCCAGATGGACCCGACGCCGCCGCCCTTTCCCATTGCTCCTGCTGGAGCCCGACGACGCAGGCTGTAGCCCCACCCTGTCCCCAACGTAGCGCCCGGCTGTTGGAGCTCGACGCTGTCGCCCTTCGCCCAACGCGGCTGCTGGAGCCCGGCACCGCCGGCTGGATCCCAAGCCCCACCCCGTCCCCAGGAGCTCGATGCCAGCTTGCTGCAGCTCCAGGACGCCGGGCTTCATGGGCACAACTGCTGGGAACGCCCCCAAGAGCCCGACGCCGACGACAGTAGCCCGCCCCCGCCTCTAGGATCTCGACGGCTGGGCCGGCTGGCTGCAGATCCTGGCCGCCGGGCTTCACGGGCTCAACCGCTAGGAAGCCCCCAAGAGCTCTAGCCTGGGATCACTTCAGACGGCGGGTGAGGTCGACCAGAGACTGCCCCATCCCCTTCAATTAGGAAGAAAGGTACATATGAGAAGAACTTATGTTTTGGTTTTAAATTTTGAACTGAAACCACAGACTTGAAGTGATAGAAATAGGAAAATAGTAGTCTGGGCAATAATCAGTCATTGATTCGATGCTTGTCTTATTTCAATATGTAACAGATGGAAAGAACTTGGATGAATTGTAAGTTGTTTAGCAAGGAGCATCCGGAGGGGGTCACCGAGTTCATGGACTTTGTTTCTAAAAATTTGAGTGGCAGTCAGAAGATATTATGCCCATGTCGTAAGTGTTTGAATGGTTACATCAATATAAAGGACGTGTGGAGGATGACTTACTTATGTACGGGATGTCTAACACATACACTCGGTGGATACATCATGGAGAACCATTGGTCATGGTCACTGAAAATGTTGAGCATTTGAATGAAGATGTTAGCTGCAATGTTGAATTTGAGACGAATGAGCCTCAGGATGACCCAGAAGATGATCAAATGTACCGTATGGTACAGGATCTGTACCCAGATCAAAATCATGGACCAAGAACGAAGTCAAAGTTTGCCACCATATTAGAAGAGATGAAACAGGTGCTACACCCCGGTGGTCCCTATACTAGGTTTTCTTTTGTGGTGAAGTTGCTCCACATCAAGTCATTTTACAGAATCAGCAATGTTGCATTCAGTGCTTTTTTGGACCTTTTAAGTTCAGCATTTCCAAATTGTTCTCTCCCTGCATCCTATGCTGAAGCGAAGAATTTTATTCGTGCATTAGGACTTGGATATGAGTCAATACATGTGTGTCCGAATAACTGTGTTCTTTTCCGAAAGGAGTTGGCTAAAATGGATGCATGCCCAATATGTGGTGCTTCAAGATGGAGGGATGCAGATAGCCGAAGGCAGATTCCAGAAAAGGTTCTAAGGCATTTTCCTTTGAGAGGTGAAATCCCAATAATATTGTGCAAGCTTGAGAAGATTTTCCCGCCTGCCTTTTTTGATGTGATGGTGCACTTGTGCATTCATTTAATTGATGATGCAATCCTAAGAGTTCCAGTTCAATATGGATGGATGTACCCTGTAGAGCGTAGGTTGTTGACCTTGAAACGCTTTGTGAGGAAGATGGCAAGGCCTGAGGGCTCCATTGCAGAGGCATATGTCGCAAATGAGTGCTTGACTGCTTGCTCAAGGTATTTTGCTGATGTTGACACTAGGCACAATCGTGATGGTAGGAACAAAGAGCGTGTTCCTATGAGTAGATGTGGTTTATCTATTTTCCAGCATGGGGCAAATCTGTTGGGGGCGCCTCCCGGCCACATCGAGTGGAGAATGGAGATACATAATAAGAATATAGAACATAGTACCTACATAGTAGATTTCGACTAACAGCCCCATCGATTACTAAAAAGAATAAGTGAAAACCAAAATTTAGTTTTGAAGTTGATTTTAAAATATTTTCAACATTGTTTTTTGGCATTAGATTTTAAGTCGCTAAAAATACATATACAAGAGTTTTACACGTAGATTACTTTTTTTTTCTGCTAATAAGCTATTATGGCTTATAATCAGCTTTTGGATAACCAGTGATGCATTAATCCTTTTCGGAGAATTAGACGGCAAAGCTCTTTGCAAGACAATACCAATGGTAACCGCTTGACCTTTTCTAAACGGAGACATAATGAAACGCTTATACTCCCGTTCAGGTTATAAGACGTTTTGATTTTGGTCAAAGTTAAACTGCTTCAAGTTTGACCAAGTTTATAGGAAAAAAAATATTTTCAACTCAACACAAATTTATTATGAAAATATATTCAATTGTTGATTTAATGAAACTAATTTGGTATTATATATATTACCATAATTGTGCATAAACTTAATCAAATTTGAAGTAGTTTGATTTTGACCAAAGTTAAAACGTCTTGTAACCTGAAACGGAGTGAGTAATAAAAAACACTTACCATCAACTCTTAATTCACACTTTTTTTCTGTAGTGTTTAAGTGGACCCTAGTACCTCCTCAAACCATATTGAGGAGTATTGACCATGGAATAATTTATTTGTGTACTCCCATTGTCCCTATAAACTAAACTTAGTACGAGATATGGCGGCAACAAGGCGTGCCGACGGCGGATCCGGCGACGGCGAGGCATGGCGCTGCCGGATCCACTGCCTCGCGAGTCGCCGCCGCCGGACACCCCGCCTCGCGAGTCACTGCCCCTGGACCCCCGCCTAGCGAGGCGTTGAGAGGAGGGAGAGAGGCGGAGAAGCGTGAAAAATATTGGTGGGCGGTGGATTTTTTGCAGCGGTGCTCTTTACCAAAGTGGACTGCCAGGGAAAATAGCACATCTTCGCTGGCGGTCCGCTTAACTCGGCCGCTAGCGAAAATCGCTAGCGGTCCGTAGCCCCCCCACCCCTCGTTATGTTTTTGCCGATGGTTTTCGTGTATGACCGTCAGCGAAAATGATAATGTAACGCTATGAAAAATCTTTTTTCTAGTAGTGAGTTACAACTACCTTTTAATTCGTCCCTGAGAGTCCTAAAGGCCATCGCTAATCCATCTTACACTTGCAAGGAATCAAACCTGTACAAAGGGGTTATACAACAAGGGTGAGCACTTTCGTACTCAGCAAGTCATTGAAAGCAAAATGTATATGCATGAATAATAATATATAAGATCTGTTCAGATTGTAGCCAAAATAAACCTTACCAAATTTTGGCAATATTGCCAAAATTTTGGTAGAATTTCTTATGTATATATCAAATTTTGCAACAAACCAAATGTAGACATTTTTTTGCAACTTTGCCAAAAAAAAATAGTATGATTGAAAATGGCATCAATCTGAGCAGCCCCTAAATCTATATACTATAACACTATACTTTTGTAACATCATCACCTTCATCGTCATCAAAAGTAAAGTATATTTCTGTTTTGTAAAAGAGTTTTCGGAAGGAAGCGTATAAAAGCTAGAGTATACTCGTAACATTGAATAGAGTTTGTAGCAACTCCCGGTAGGCTCCAATCCAAGAGACAGGCGTGAATCACAATTTATGCATCGCGCAGGCTTGTATCATTGTACCCATAGATACTCTTAACATGTTTGACTGTCTCACTTCACTAGATGCGGCACCATGCTAAGAGTACAGAACTTTTCCCCTACTTCAATTTATTACACTCCATGTTTGTGTTGAGCCTATCAGCTCTCCATACCACCGCGCTACTATATGCACCTAGAATGCACATCATCGGCATTCATGAGGTTTATATCATCTCCCATCCTACTACTACGTACCCATGTAGAGTATAATAAACTTGATAAGGTACTAGGTCCAGCCCGTCTTAAAATGGATCTATGGTCGACACGGTACATATGGTTCTCTGATACGAGTGAGGGGATGATTAGTCCTTATATTTATACACCGTATGTAGGGAGAGCCCTGACCGGCCATCATCATCAATCATCATATCCCTGAGCTCCCCCTACCCACCATACTAGTATCCCAATGATCTCTATCATCATCGGTTTGTCAATCATATCATCATAGTTCATATTATTATATTCTAGAAAATATATTTTGATGCAATACTAGGAGAAATATTTTTATGAAATAGGTTTTTAAGTTGAAATAGAATTATCATCTATCAACATTGTCAGGATTATGGATACCACATACCTAATAGTAGTTGACTAAATCTTGGTAGGACCCACCACATACCATGTCTTATACGGGAACTGACTTCGGATATGGAGGGAGTTCCGGATAAGGAAAGACAACCAGAGTTCTACATGGAAACGACAAGGACTACTTGGATTGTATTCATATTGGTTTCTATAGTTCTACTTGGACAAGGGGACACCTATGGGTATAAATATAAGACACCCACCATAGAAGAGACAATCAACATACAAGGAACAACAGAAGTCACAACATACAAGCCAACATACGCTAAGACAAGACGTCGGATATTGACTTCGGGGATAAGCACGGCTAGTCCCCTACGGTGTCTCCGGATACTGTCAAGAGAGACGAAAGCGCTATCTCTGATCTCGTCGGGCACGGACTCGAGGAGGAAGACTACCCTGTTGTCGACTACGAGTCAGACCTTCAGACCGCCGTATCGACAACAGTTAGATAGGCTACCCCAAATATTATACTGTTTTGATTATGGTGAATAAGAGTAATATCGGCTTCGGGCAACAGGATGTAGGGTTATTACCTGACAATTCAGGGGCCTGAACCTGTATAAAAATCCTGTCTCCATCTCTTTTACCTCAATCTCGCGTATATCCTAGTACCAACGATTCCCATACTATGCAAATACCGGAATTGCGACATCAAACGTCGACAAACATGATCATAAGAGAGACTTGCCTGACTTTTATCTCCAGTGTAGTTATTATTTGGCAAAATAATAGTTTGTTAAATAATAATCTAAGTTCGGCACTTTTTATCTCCAGTGTTAAAAGTGTGAGGCTTCACATAAGGTGTGCCATATCATGTAATTATATTTGTTTTGTATGGACGGAGCGAACATTTAAATGCAAGGTAATCAGTATCGAGATATTATATAAGACCGTTTTGTTATTTGTAGTAGGAAGAAGTCCAAATAGTCGCCTAAACATTGAATGGAAGTCCGTTTAGCACCCTAAACATTAAAAACATTAAAACTGGACATCCAACTCCCTGAACTTTACCATACCATCCATATTACCCTAAGATGGTTTTGGATGGTGGTTTGCATATTTTGAAAGCTTAAATGAATAACTTTGAATAACTAATCTAACATATTTGCATATCATCAGTTCTAAATCACAAATTTATCCTTATATAGTTATGCCATACAATTATTATGTTAGTACTTGTTTGTAAATGGTAGCTAACAAGGAGTAAAAAGAAAGATTTAGATCGGAATTTTAATATATATGTCCAATATGTATGTTATGTGATCAAACTCATCAAACTTATATACAAATTAGATAAAAACTACTATGCGAAACCATCTTAGCGGGTTATATAAACGGTATTGTAAAATTTAAGGGGTTCAATATCTGGTTTCAAAGTTCAGAATGCTAAACGGACTTCCATCCAATTTTATTAAATTTTTTTTGAGGTGGGGGGTATTTGGACTTTCTCCTTTGTAGTATCATAGGATCGAGATACTACCATAGGATCGGGATTCAAGATACTATCAGATTTTTAAAAATACATATTTTATATAAAATATATAATATGTTGTATAAATTAAATAATATAATATTGGTTTTGATAAATTTAATCGGTTTTTATGTGAATTTGAGCATATTTTTTACACTATTTTCAATCACCTTATTTTAAATAATATTTTATAGGATTGTAGGAATCTAACATCGAGATACTACCTAAAATTTTATAGAATTGTGTGGAGATTGGGATACTATAAAAGTTAGAATATTATGTAAGATCGGTATGTTTCAGCTTGATAGGATATTATTATCGTAAAATACTAAGGGTCTGTTTAGTGAAGACTGGCAGCGGGTTTGTTTAGTGAAGGCAGGTAGCTACCGCTTCTCTCACAATTATAAGCTCTCCCTAAATTTTTTTTTTTCAGATTCTGTTATAAAAACCATAAGATAAACTAAAAGCCACGAGCTTTTACCAGATTATCCGTCCCAAACAAACCCTACTATACGAATCAGATAATGACAACCTTGGTTAACTGTCCCCGTCGTGAGCGCGCGCTCAAGCAGACAAGCAGTAGCCTTCTCCGATCCTTTAATTTTGGCGGAATCCAAACTTGCTCAAGCTAATTTCGTTTTCTACTCATTTTCTATTAAATTGAAAGTTTGTTTGAAATTGAAAAGTTGAAAGTTTATGTGTGTAGAAAAATTGAGATGTGATGGAAAAATTGAAAGTTTAAAGAATTATTTTGGACTAAACCCGGCCTAAAGAAGAGAACTTCCCATTCGAGTCCACAACTGTTTGTCATGGACCCGCCGCCGGTGCCAAGCCCATTCCGCCGCCGCCGCCTCGGCGACGCCGGCGACGAGCCATCGCCGGTGTCCATCCTCCCCGACGACGTACTGGCCGAGATCCTCCACATCCTCCCGCCTGACCCCTCCTCCCTCCCCTGCCTCTCCCTGGTCTGCAAGCGCTGGCGCCGCCTCGTCTCCGACCCGGCCTTCCACCGCCGCTTCCACTCCCACGCCCGCCGCCGCCGAGCTCCCCTCCTCGGCTTCTTCCACAACTCCTTCAACGTCCCCTGCTTCGTCCCCACCGGGCGAGCCCCCGACCGCGTCCCCGCCGAGGCCTTCTCCCTCCGCCGCCACCCCGGCCGCTGGCTCTTCCTCGGCTGCCGCGGCGGGCGCGCGCTCCTCGCCTCGCCGTTCTCGGTGTGCCGCCTCCTCATGGTCTGGGACCCACTCTCCGGCGAGCCTTGCTCCGCGGCGCCGCCTTGCTCTGCGACGCTGGCGAGTGCCACCGCCCCACCCCATTCCGCGTGGTCTTCGCCTTCATCGACCAGCGCCGCCGCCCCTGCGCCTGCGTCTACTCCTCGCTTTCCGGCGAATGGGGCGAGGTGGTCTGTGGGAGGACGGTGATCCCCCACGATTTGGATTTGGGATTAGGGCTTAGACATCTTGATGAATCCATCTCGGGGGAAAAGATTTCTGCCATTGACATGAAGCCTCCTGTTCTTGTTGGGAATGTTCTCTACTGGCTGCTCGTGGAGAACTGCATCCTTGAGTTCAACATGGATGCCAAGAGCTTGGCTGTGAATGTGGTTTCTGGCCCAGATCTTATGTATTTTCCGGCTCCGAATTGGAGTCTGCAGATTATGCTGGCTGAGGGTGGTAGCAAGCTTGGCTTCGGCGCAGTGAAATTTTTGTACCTCAAGCTGTGGGTGCGCAAGAGTGACTCGGATAGCACTGCCAGTTGGGTGATGAGGAAGAGAATTAAACTGTGCATGTTCATTCCTCCTCCTCATCCACCATTGCGGCAATTGGAGGCGCTTTTTGATCGATTGATAGCGTGGTCTGGGCTACTTGGTTTTACTGAGGATGGTAGTGTGGCATTTCTACAGACGCCAAATGGCGTCATCATGCTCCAGCTTGATACTATGGAGTTCAAGCTGGTGCTCCCTATGGAGAGGTTGCATTGGGTTTATCCCCATTCAAGCTTCTATTTGACAGGTACATCTGTTCGTGATTCTAGCAAGTAATGAACTGAGTAGTAGTTACCTTGGTTGGCTGTTGAAAAGTTGAAACACTACCACTTGAATGCCGAACTGTAATTCATATCAGATAAAAATACGTGTAGATCTGCTATATTTCTTTTTAAGTGTAGGGACTTGTACTATTGTTACGTTTTGAGTTTCAGTTTGACAATGAAAATTTACGGAACCATATTAATCATTTTCACCTATCATGCATGTTATGTACAGCAAAGTACTCAACTTTATTTTAGAAGAGCTATTGTTTAAATGCTTGAGAAACCATCTTTATTACTAGCATTTATCTTGCACCTATCATGTATCTTATGTATAGCGAAATACCCTTACCTTTTATTAGAAGAGTTATTCTTTAAATACTTAGTTCAATTCAATTCTAACCCCCCCCCTCCCCCCAGAACAAACACCAAAAAAGGATATAGTTAAACCTGGTAACAAACACTTTTTACAGAGCTTGACTTCCTAGTGCATACACATAGTGGTAGATGGATCCATCCTTTTAATTCATATCTTAATATTTTTATAGTAGGGACTAATTCATTCTCTCTTGTTGCTGGCTTGCTGCTAGATGGTTGCATTATTTGAGAAAGGCCAGCAAGATGATTGGACTTCAATATTGAAACAAAGAGAGTATTTACATCTTGCTGTGTAATATGCTGCCATGACGACCATTTTCTAGTAACATTTCAGCCTCTTGCCAATAATAGTCCTGTCGGGATTGGTAGACATGTTATAAGACTGACTCTGAGCATGTATATGAATGCTTTTGTTAATCAGTTGTGTGCTCCTCAAATGCATGTATGGTACTTCAACTGCTGGTTTATATGATACTCCTATCTGATAGATCATCTGAGGCATTTCAATTGGGGGAGCAGAGATTACTGAATGTGTTTTCCACAATCTTTTATATGGCGTGTAGCAGTGTGAGGTCTCTATATGCTGGCACCTGATATGTGCCACTTGCACATGCTGCTGTAAACTTCAGGTGCTCCCCTGGGGATTATAAGCTTGATGTACTTGATAATGTTCATGGCAATGTATCATGTTCTTTTTTACTTGAAGGATCTACTTAGCTTGTACTGTTGGACACCAATATTGCACAGCTGTCATAATGGTCAGCCACATGATGCAATGCTGCTGCTCTGACTGTTCCAAGCAACAAGAAACTGACCATGGTTAGTTTATCCCTGTTTCGAACCAAAAAAAACCTGAAAGGCTGATATGGTGATATCATCCTAGTTGTTGATATGTTGAGAGTATTAGGAGAAAAGTTTATCATGGTTGCATGCACAGGCTTGAGAAAAGTTTATCCTTGCTGCCGGGTGGGTTTGTCTTATAAATGGACTTTTACTTGTTGTAAGTGTTCATTTTACTTCTGTTTTGACTAGGGAAGTTGATATCAGTGGTGATTTGTATGGTAACAGTCAAAGAAGACAGCCATCATCATCTGGCATTATCAACGTAGAGGGAGAAGGTCACACTGAAGCGGCTTCATCTTTTCGCTTATGCTTATGTTTATCAGTTAAAATTTAAATTTTTAACATTAAATTTGAGGTTGATTTTGGAGTTTTTTCATCGATGTTTATTTTTCAACTTTTGTTTTTATATCGCTAAGAACACGTACATAAAAATTTTATTCATAGGTTATTTTTCATTCGCAAATATGCCGTAGGGCCGCTGAGTTCTAGTGCGTGGTGCGCCAACACGACTACTCCATCTGTCCTATAAAAAATTAAATCGTAGGGCTATGTCCAGATTTATTTTCAGGATTTGTTTTTTTTAGAACAAAGAGTATATCTGAATCCACGTCACAGGTTAATCCACACCCATTCACCGGTTTTGGTCCGAAACGTGAACCCTGGAATCTAGATTTGAGGATTCGGATCCTCTGCATTAGAGAAGTTAATGAAGAGTGTGGCATTAGCTCCAATCCTGTCCATCCATCTCTATCCAACGGCTGTGATTAGTGAACCTCTTTCTTATTTATGCTGTTCATATATTTTGACAGGGAAGAGATGGCTACAAGTCTGAATGTTCATGGTTCTTGCATGTTTGAAGCACTGACTTGTGTCACAAACCAAAGTAAAGCTTCATAATAACTACTGGTAGGGTTTGCGTGTGTGCGTTCATAGAAGTGGGTGTGTGCATGTTGTGAGCGTCTATATTTGTACTGTGTTTCTCAAAAAAAAATAACAAGGTTGATTGAGGGAGTAAGTACAAAGGGCATTTCACATAGGGAAATAACAGTATACCCTGATTAAGTACAAAATGTATTTTAGGGAGGAAGAAAATAATATTATAATCCATAAACCAAAATATGCAGAGCAGCATAAAATCCACCTCTCCGATGTCACTGCTTTCCACCAAATAGATTTCCTGCACTGGAATCATTCTGCACAATAATGTAGCAATAAGTGCATACCAATAATGAACAGAATATAGTTTGCTAAATCCACTTCAGTGTTGAGAGAAATTGAAAGAGGTATGGCATGTGAGAGAGAAAATGAAAAGACTCATATGAGGCAAGTTTGAAGAAATTGGAGGGAAAAGGAGGAGTCACGCTCTGTTTTAGCGTCTAAAATTAACATGGGTCTGCTGCTCTTCCTCTAAGAGCAGGTACAATAGCAGGCTATAAGACAGCTGCAAATATATTTTAAGGAAATAAATGAGGAGAGGAAGAGCAGCGGGCTACAGATTTGTAGCAAGCTGTAACATAGACTCCAAGACGTTATGTGTGTATGATAGGTGGGACCAGGTATTAATAGTGTAATATGTAACTATTGTATGAATGAGCTATTAGATTGGCTATATATGAATTGGAGCTAGTAGTTGGCTATGCTATTAAACTTGCTCTAAGGCCCATTTAATTTTTTTGCTTTATCTAATGGAGAACTAGCCGCAACCATTGGATGGATGGATAGGATAGGAGCTAATGCCACCCTCTGCATTAGAGTAGATACAATAGCCAGCTATAAACATATTTTAATAAGATAAACGATGAGAGAGAAGAGCAGCGGGCTACAGATCTATAGCCAGCTACAGCACAGACTCCAAGACACAATGTATGTATATCAGGTGGGACCAATATTAATAGTATAGTAAACAATTATTGTATAAATTAGCTATTAGATTGGTTATAGATTAATTGGAGCTAATAATAGGCTATACTATTAAACTTGCTGTTAGCTTCTCTAATGCAGAGGATCCGAATCCTAGATTCGACTGTGTTCAAGCCTTTCTGTATCGTACGGTACTCCCTCGTGTGTTCTGCTGAGTGTTCTGACACGCACACGTGTAACCAACCGATTTTTTTTGCCTTGTTGGGCTATTTCTCTCTCTCCTCTCTCCGTCTCCTACTGCTGCAGCTACTGCCCCTGCCCGCCGCCGCCGCCGCCGCCGGACTCCTCCCCTCCGCCGCTTCGCCTCCTTGCCGGCGAGCAGGCCGGACCGACCGTGCGCGCGGGCGGCGTGGACGGGGCGGGGCTCCTCTCCTCCCCGAGTCCCCGCCCTCCCCTGTGAGTGAGCCCTACTCTACTCTCGCGGAGGGCGGCGGGCGAGGAGGGGCTAGCTGCACCTGGCCTCTTCCACCGACCTGCGTCTCGTGTCGAATCGAATCCAAGGTATTCCTCGTCCTCTCCTCTCGTAGCGCTTCCTCATCCTCCGAGCTAGATCCGTCCTTACCCTTACTTTGGGGATTGCTTTGTTTCAGCTGTAAGTTAAATGGTATGATGGTGCTAGCTAGTATATTCTGATGACCTCGATTTGAGTATTGATTTAGGGTGGAGGTTTTAAATCAACAATGTTTTGGGTTAAGGAATATATATGGATGGCTATTCTAACCACATTGTACTGATTTTGCCCTCACTAATTTCCATTTTCCTTATACACACCATTGTATAATAACCTACTTCAAACTTGTGTCTGTCACCGGCAACTATGCTTTGTACGCAAACTTGTAGCCATGGTTCCTGAATTGAATGACGGTAGGCATGAAAAGATGGACGGATTGTGACATCATTATTTTTTTTAGTAGCTTGATATAGGCTTATGTTGTTATTTGTTACTCCATCCGTTTCACAATGTAAGACTTTCTAGCATTGCCCACATTTATATAGATGTTAATGAATCTATACATATAATAATGTCTAGATTAATTAGTATCTATATGAATGTGGGCAATGCTAGAAAGTCTTATATTGTGAAACGGAGGAAGTAGTTCGTTGCAAGGAAATGTCAATGCTCAATGACAAGAGCTGAAATTATTCGTGTACAATTGTGCAGGTCACTTTTTTCTTATCAATAAAAGCTGGAGCAGAAGTCAGTATCCACAGTGAATGATATATACCGTTGTCTTTGTTTCTATAGACTATAGCAAACTTCAGATATTGGCTATTGCAAAGTATAGCCGGGGAAACCATCACACCTTTGCCAAAACTACCGCTGCTAATCAAAATACTAGGATCTAAGGTAATGGAGTGATCTTGAACAGCTATCGGGTTTTTTGTGCATCTTGTCACCATTGTTGCTAATGTTGTTCCATCTTTGGCATTGAGTATAGGTTGTTTCCTGGTGACAATAATTAAAAAAAAATAATGCGCCTTTTGCTTCTTTTTTAAGTTGAAGTTGCATTGCCCATCCTTCCTCACCATGGCAAACATGCTTCCAGACGATGCCCTTATTGAGATCTTACTTCACCTCCCAAAACACCCCACGTGCCTCCTTCGTGCATCCCTTGTCTGCAAGCACTGGCGCTACCTCATCAGAGATAACAAATTTATCAAGCGCTTTCGTGCGTTCCATCAAACACCCCCTGTTCTCGGCATCTTCACCAATTCCACCAGCATCCCTCGCTTTCTACCCATTGGGAACCCTCCTGAATGTGTCACGGTAGGAGCATTCTCCCTACCTGACCCCTACTGGCATGTCCTTGGCTGCCGCCACAGCCGTGTCCTCCTCATTAGCTCAAGCTGGAATAGTCTACAAGTGTGGAACCCCATGACTGGCAACCGGTATGCTGTACCAGTTACACCTGATGTGAATCCTCGTATCAATTATGGACGTGTGCCCGAGAGCCATGCTGCGGTGCTTTGCGCAGCTGGCCACAATGACCATGGTGACTGCAGCTCATGCCCCTTCTTCATAGTATGGGTATTCACCAATATAGGCTATGCTTATATCTCTAGGTACTCGTCAGAGAAGGACACCTGGGACATGATGGCATCTTCACCAGCACCATCGGAGGTTGATTCCAGGCCTAGCATTCTTGTTGGGAATGTCATATATTGGCCACTTAAGTCAAAGCATATTCTTGCATTCGAGCTGGCCACTTCTAGATTATATCATATTGAGTGTCCACCAGAAACACATAGTGTATACAGAAGGAATGTCCATATCATGAAGGCAGAGGATGGTGGGCTAGGTCTGGCTACCATGACAGGGTTCAACCTTCAGTTATGGGCATTGGAGATTAATTCAGGGGGCGTTACAGGATGGGTGCTGCGCAAGACCATTGAGTTGGGTGCAGTCCTTCCGCTGGAAGTGCCCTCTGTACCGTTGACGGATAGTCATTTGGTTAGAAGGCCTCCAGTCAGGATATTAGGTCTTGTGGAGGAAGATGATTTGTTTTTTATATGGACGGCAGTTGGTGTCTTTGCTGTCCAGCTCAAGTCACTGCAGTTCAAAAAGGTGTTTGAAGCTGATGTATCTGCAACTTTTTATCCCTACACCGCCTTTTATACCACAGGTGCTGACATTAATATGCTTTTACTTCAGTTTGTGTTTTGTTCTCTGTTTAATCCTGCATATGCCTGTTAAATTTATTACAAAGACTATATTAAACTAGTTTTACCTGGCGAAAATATTAAACTAGCTTTGATAGTTCTTGTTGCAACAACAGAACCGTATTTGTTTTATTTCAAATATTATGTTCCATTAGCGGAAAGAGCTTGGTTGTTTTGTTACCTCTTTTTTTTGGCAAATGAAGAATGCTATATACAAGCTAGATTGCAATCGTATATCAGGAAATTGACTGATCATGTATGTCGACATGTCGTCTTTTATGGGAGATGAAGTTTTAACTTCCCCCATAACTCTGTTTAGGCTAAATGTAGTTTTGCAGAAATTTTCTGCCTAAATCTATTTTGTACTTTGTTGATCTAACATTCCTTACACTTAGTTTCTCCATTTATTGATTGATTATTTTTCTCTGTTTGTTGAGGCCTTAGCATGTTTTGCTTCCTCCTTTTGCTGGCAGGTGCTGCGTGAGGTTACCAGTGATACTATTGGAGCTTGTATATGATGTGTCCTTTGGGACCATTCTTCTGCATAGCTGTGCAGAAGCTGCTACTAGTTTGTTGGAGAACCTGTTGGAAGACAGCTTCTGCTTGTTTGTATAATAAGATCAGCTTCTAGTTAGTATTACTTATAAGTTGCTGCAGAATTTTGTCGTTTGGCAGCACCGCAGAATTTTTTACTGTGTAGAAGCTGTAGAACATCTATATATCACTTTTCAATTTGAAGAATTGTAAAGAGAGGCAATGGCCGCATTCTAAGCAGGTGCTCTATGGAAAATCCCTAGTTGCGCATGTCATATAGTTAGCCATACTAGTATATAGTAGTATGTTGGTAATAAAGCTCCACGTGTGGACACCTCTGCTTGTTGGGCCATCTTGGTGGGAGGATTCATTTTATGTTTTGAGTGTCACATACTCCTAAGATATTTAATTGATAGTTAAAATAGCTTACTTGGTTGTTTTGTACTACCTCTATCTCATAATGATTATATTTCTAGGATTTAAATTTATCTCACAATAGAGTATTATTTATCTCATCAATCTTTTTTTTTTCAAAATTTTTCCTATTCTATCCTTAACCACCCTCCCACCTTTAACTTTAACTATATACCATTTAACGAGGGGCACTATAGATTTTCTTATCAAACCTTAATACATGCTAAACAACCTAGAATTGTAATTATTTTGAGAGGGGTATTAGGAAATACATGTAGAGACAAGTTATATTGTTATATTGGAAAGAGTCTTTCTTTATCAATTTCTTGCTACATCACTAAAAATATTGACATGGCATTCTATTTAATGAGAATGAAACTTTTATTGGGAGTGACCTCATTTATCTCATGCATTGCAGCAGTATTCTAAACTCCTTTATTAAAAAACCATTGGTATTACGACTGATATCTTAATATTCACTTTGATGCAATGGTCGACTGTAGCTAAATGTGAAAGCTCCTTTGTTTATAATAACTATATGGGTATCCCGGCAGTAACGGATAATTGTGTAATAACATAGTATATATGAGTTAAAATTTTAAATAATTATGTTGTATGGTGTGGTTTTTGAAGAGAAAAGATGCAATTTGCCCATCCAAAGTTTAACTATAATTATGATGTGGCTTTATGAGAGAAGATAAATTAGCATTAAGTATATTGTGTTCTTTTGTGTGAGTTCCCAATTCTACCTACATCGTTGTTCGTACGCACGTTTTTCTAAATTGCTAAATGGTACGTTTTTTTCAAAAAGAATTTATATATCAAAGCTACTTTAAAAATCATATTATTCCTTTTTTTTTAAAAAAAATAGCTAATACTCAATTGATCATACGTTAATATGTTGTTTTGTTTTTCGTGCGGAGGAAAGTAGTTTCCAACTGAACCAACCTAAATGAGGATGAACTTCAAAGATAAATAGGATTAATGTAGTTAGTGGATTGTAACTGTAACAAAGAAATAGTGTTTGAATGTAACATTTTTATGCTGGCCTGAGTACTCGTTGCAACTTGTGACCTTCTCCGGGCGCCCATTGCGAAATTAGTGGTGACCTTTACATTGTAGTAGGAACAAAGTTCTTTCACGTACCTCAACCATAAACCCCAACTACAAAACCATTTGTGATTTTCTTTGAGTGCCCAGTTTTGTATCATAAATTTATTGGGCACCACGTAGAACGAAATCGTAATCCAAGCTATCCAGAGAATCGATTTGTATTGGTTTTAATAGTAGGGGAATTTCTATACCTGCTTTGCGGAACTCGATCCATAACGAAGGGGTGTGCGGTAGACTTTTTTCCTGTCACGGTCCATTCCTGTCAATCTGGGCCAGAGGGCTGAAATTGGGCCTTCTAAACAAAGTACTTGCCATCGAGGAAAAAAAAAAAAAGAAAAAACAAAACCCTCGTCGCTGCTCTCCCCGACTCCCCGTCCTCCTCCCCTGCGACGACGGCGGCGGCGGCGGCGGTGGCGTGGCGGCTCTTTGTCAAGTTAGTCGCCGTCGTCTCCCTCCTCCTTCTTCTCTCCCTTCCCCGATTTGTTTCCGCCATAGCTGTTGCTGATGGGGCAGTGAGGGTCTGAGGGAGAGGGCAGAGAGGCAGAATGGGGATGGCAAATTTTGTGCTCGCTGAATATGTTCGTAGGTTGCAATTGAGCTTCCTACCAAACGATGGATTCAGGGGGTTGGGTTTTGGGAGGTGGATTGACCGACCCAATCCCTATTTGGATTGTTCTTCCCCCACTTGTCAAATAAAACCCTTGATTAGTTTTTGAGTACATTTATGTTCAAGTGAGAATGCACAGTCAAGCTAAATGCATGGACCAGGATGGCTGCTCTGGTTATGAATTGCAATCCCCCGCAAAATATGCTTAAGTACTATTAGAAAATGGGTTCAGTAGTATTTACAAGCTTAACAATGGTTACGGACGAACATTTGAGTTGATGGATATTATGACTGAAAATCGACCAACCTAGGAGGAATTAGGTTGCCTGTTGTTTTGATTAGGAAGAAACATGCACCCAAATTCGCCTCGACGAGGGCTTGAACTTGGGTGGTCTGGGCGTACATCCACGCCCTCGACCAACTTATGTCAGGTCAATTTTTGTGTGTGAAAACATAACCTTTGTATTTTATTGTTTATTCACATATCTTTGCTATTGTAATTTGTTGTACTGAAGCGATGTCAGGGAAAGTTTATATCTACGGTTGTTATGGGCATCGAAGTACATTATTGCTCAGTTCACTAGGGCTTACTGAAACAGAATTAAGATGAATATTATATCTTTCTTTAGCTAGGCATGTCAAATTGCTGAAGAAAACGTGCTCCCAAACTGTCATTACCCATTTGAGCATGTTGCCTTATCATGTTTTCGCCCTGCTTTCCACTAACTGATGAGTGCAGAATTTATGCTTGTGCAGGGTAATTTATCCTATTCGCAAAACTGGTACATCAGGAGAAATAACCAAGTGAACGTGATAGTAGTATACCACTGGTAGTGCACCACGGCAAAGCGAGGTGTCCTGATTCCTGAACAGCAGGATGCGGTTTGCGGTGACAAAAGTATGTGGTGGTGGGGCAAAGGCACGGGCAGGCATGCTCCAGATTGCTGGCAGTAACATTGAAACACCAGCGCTACTTCTGTCCACACGCAAGGGGCTTCCAGCATTTGTGTCCCGTGATCTCCTTGCATCCCTCTCTCTCCCTGACTCTCTCCTTCTCCATGTGTGCCCTACCCATTTGTAAGTTCCCATCCTTGTATTCCCTGGTGTAAGTGCCTCTCTCCAGGAGCTGGGTGGTCTGTTTCTTCTAGTGAATTTGATCACCTTTCCTTTGTTTTTTCAGTATGGAAGGCCCTCCATCAAAAACAATATCAAATATTGGTGGTTTGCATCATATGTTGGGTCTTCCTGATCATATCCTCATAGCCGCAGCTGGTGATTCTATTGAGAGTTTACCAACAAGTGAAGCAAGCAATAAATTTGGTGCTTCCTTTGAGACACCAGCTGGCCGAAGACTGGTTGGTAGCTCTAGTAATTTCTTTCTCCAAATTTTGTGGATGCATGTTTAGAGTCTTTTTATGTACAACTAATCAACTTCCTTCAATTTTTTTAAGGTTAAACCATCAGATTATATGGAATTGATTTCCTGCATGAAGCCTAATTTGTGGGCAAGTTTGGCAGATGAGGTTCCAGCTTGGGTTACTGAGAAACGAAATAAAGTCTCTGTTGAGCGCACATTACGCTGGCTTGATGCATGTATTGCTTTGGATGAGGTATGAGTTAATCTATATTCAGCTGAAGTGTTTAGTGTTTCTTCCTGAATTTTAGCCATATGTCTGTTTAGATTTTATGACTTCCTTTTGAGTTATGTCAAAAGTGAAACTTCTCAGACTAATTTTAAGTTTAGAGAACCTAAGTACTAATGTAATTAATTGAGATGCTGCTACATGCTTGAAGGCCTCTAGTGCAAGTATCTTGTCACAAAACTACAGGAATAAGAAATAAAATGTAAATTCTCTGTAATATTACTTAATCTGATGTCTTTATCATACACATGTTCTTTTTTACATGTGTTAATAAAATATCATCATCAAGCTCATGCAGTTGCTTTACATTACTGAAAATGTTTTAGTTTTGTGGGACTGATCCATGCAGGATTCTGGTGCAAATACTTTAGGTGTAGTTGTGGGTGGATCTAGTATAGAACTACGGAAGCTATGTGCCACTGAAGTGTCAAAGAGGAATGTGTCAGGTTATTTTCATTTACCACTCAACACCATTAACTTTCAGTAGTTATACTTCCTTTTTACTTGTTTCTTACGACAAGGATGGAGTATAACATTTGCTCAGCTTTGCACCATTGTCGATTCAGTAAATGTGACTCTGTATGATACTTCAAATTTAAATTACTCAGATAAACCATTATATGTTCCATCCACTGAACTTTTGTGCAAAGTTTTATGCAGGTTTTTGGATAGGAGGGTTGGGCTTTGGAGACAGTCCTGAAGAACGTTGCAGTATACTCGATGCTGCAGTGGTGAGAATACTATTCTTTACCCAGTAATCACTGTAACACATTTGATTCTATAATGCCCTTAATGTATTGTTGACATGCAATCTGTTATTTTTATGTACCGAAGGTTGGTGGAATCTTTTTATTCGTCAATCTTGGATGGTATTTGTGCAAAGCTGCTGTCCCTACGCCTATCTTGCATTTTCTGATCATTTGTTAAGGAAGCATTTTACATGTAAAAAGACCATGAATATGTTAACCTGCAAAAGTGAAGTCAGGCAAAAGTAATAATGCAGCACTAACCTTTATGAACTTCCATGCTGACACGAGCCATACTAAGCAATATTACTATAGCACAACTTCAATGTCACATCATCTACTTCTTTCTTTCTTTTTTTAGGCTGTGTAACATCATTTACTTTAGATGTCTCTGGGAGTCAACAACTGTTGATTTTACATGACAAAGCATCAAACTATTTTGTAGGACTCTTTTTGAAGGAAGTGTTGAATGGTTATATCTAACGGTCTAACCTGTTTTCATGTCATAGCATCATAAAGAGTTAAATACTCCAAACTATCATTTGCACTAGTCTCAGATTGCAGTTGATTGTACTTCATAGTTAACAAGCAGAAGCCATTGTTCTTCATACATTTTATATGTTTTCCATAAATTTATCAAGCAGTGTAATTTATTTGTGTACAACTGTACATTTTACTTTATTCTTTCAGGGTTGCTTGCCTCCGGAGAAACCTCGAGTTGTCTCTAGGCTTGGTCTTCCAGGTGCTTGTGATGTCTCTTGTCCACTAGGCAGCAAATTTATACTTGGTTGTGTTTGTGCTGTTAGTTTCCATCCTAGGGCTTCCATCTAGAGGTTGCTGGTTGTTTTTGGCTTCTGCATCAATCCAACAACTGAACCATCACCACAAGATTAGCATGGTTTTCTGACAAGACCATGTTAAAGTTACATCTAGCTTGCCTCCAGGCTTGGTCTTCCAGGTGTCTGTAATGTCTCTTGTCCAGTAAGCAGGGGATTTGGATTAGGTTGTGCTTCGTGCTGAAGTTTAAGGCCTAATGGCTTTCATGCAGATCCCGTTGATTGTTTTTGGCTTCTTCATGAATACACCTCGCCTCATGTTTTCCTTACTCTTCTGATAACTGTAGTGGCTTAGAAATAGAATTACCCTTTCATTTTTCCATGAAGGCTGCAACTAGCCCTTTCCGAGTTGTCCATTAGACAACTGATGTTACATATAGGAAGCTCTTGCATCTTTAACAGGTTTGACCATTTTGGTACGTTTTATCTCTTGTAGAGGAGGTTTTGGAGGGTGTAGCTGCTGGTATCGACCTCTTTGACTCTACGTATGTACATTATTTACCACTCTCTTGTTATAGCATTGCAGTTTTATTAGCTTGGTTTAACCAGTTGATTTTTCTCTTGTTATAGCATTGCAGTTTTATTAGCTTGGTTTAACCAGTTGATTTTTCATACTTTGACAGGTACATTTACCAGCTTACTATGGGTGGTTTCGCACTGATCTTCCCCATTGACATGGTTGGAGAAAAGATGCAGAATGGTTCACTCAACAGTAGTGATGGAGATTTTACAAAGATTAATCTGCGTGCAACGACATATCGGTAGGTCCCATGCTCTATAGAAATTGCATAAAATACATTTTATTATGCACACTAATTAGTAAGGATGCAGTTAAATACTTTCAAGAAATCATTTTAGTTATATATTGGGCATACAAACTTTTTTATTAGTCATAAGTTTGAACTGTATTGTTGTTGTTTGCGGAAGAAATGCTCCTCGGATATTTTGTTTAAATTTTGTCATACAATCAATTCTGAATTTGAATTGGGAATCTAGCAAAATCAACTAAAATTGAATTGCACATGAAAAGTGGAAGCACTGACTTCTATGTACACTAAATATTAACCACCACTGTTGATGTGAATCCATCAGCCCAATTAGGCAACATAGGCCTGCTTGGGAAGCCCGAACCCCTGGCCCATCCATGGGATCGGCAACTATTTTAAGTTTGATTCAATGGCCCATCTGTGGTTGAGTTGAGATTTTGGGCTTGACAATTAGGCACTTAGAGTTATCATTTCTTCACAGATGTTGAAGCATTTTTAACATCTAGAATATATTTTTTTTTGGACATATGTTCCTTTTTTTCAGGAAAGACACGTCAAGGATAGTTGATAGCTGTAGCTGTTTCACATGCCAGAACCACACTCGTGCTTACCTTAATCATTTGCTCAATGTCCATGAGATGCTGGCTCAGATTCTACTGGAGATGTAAGTCATGTCAGAAGTTCAATGACGCATTTTAGTAGGTTTATAAAATTATGAGTGTGACATTTGTTTGCTTTTGCAAAATTTGCAGACACAATACACATCATTACCTTTGCTTTTTCCGGTTGATACGAGACACGATCAAAACCGGACAGTTTGATCGCTTTCGGCAGCAGTTTGTTCAGGACAGGCGTGCTTATCTTGCAGCTGCTGTGATCTAACAAGGATTAACTTCTCCCTAGATGTACACTGTTAGACCTCTTGAGGCTTGCATCAAACTAAATTGAGAAAGCTGCAAGTTAGATTCATTCAAATCCACAATCCCTCTCTTCGAAAATCCAAGTGACTGAACAACTTTTTGCAAATCCCTGGAAAGAAAGAAGAAAGGAACAAATAGATAGTGCTAGATGGCTGAATTATTAACTTGCCTTTGGATGAATTTTCAGAAATTTTCGGGTTCATTAGTCAGTTTGTGTGCTAACTGTTCATGTTATTATAGCTGTTTTGGTAGGAAGTCTTGACTCAACTTGTCGAATTTTTATTATTTTTTGAACTTCATTGTTTTTTAATTTTTAAAATAAACTCTTTTAAAACTTATTTCCAAAATCTGAACCTTTTAGCCCTCTAAGTATGGTAAATAACATTACCACGCCATTCGCAGCAGGCGCAGCGTGACAGTTAAAGAATTTTTTTTTAAAAAAAAATCTTGCTTGTCAAGTTTCAGATCTCTCCCTTGTCGATTGAGGAAAAATGTGGTATATGTTTGCACGTATTTTTTTTATTTTTTGAACTTTTTTAATTTTAAAAATAAACCCAACCAAAATTTATTTTCAAGATCTGAACCTTTTGGACACGTCAGTCAAACTGGCGTAGCAAAACAATACTGTCGCATCACTCATGTTGGTGTGACAGCGTTATTTGGCCTAGCGTGGCAGAACAAAACTGTCATGCCTGCTACACGCGGTGTGACAGAGTTATTTGGTCACGCCTCCAAAGGTCACGCCTCCAAAAAGTTTAGATTTAGAAATATTTTTTGGAATGGTCTATTAATAAAATTAAAACATAAAAAGGTCTAAAAAAATAAATAAAAATTGTCCGCACGCTAGTGAGTCATGCATTGGAAAATTGGCGACAATTTACCTCTGATATGATATTTTTGGCACAACTTTGTAACAGGATTTTGAATTTGGATGTTTTTTTTCTTGACAATATTAGAGAATTTCCGTTTGATTTATAACATTGTTATTTTGTACCTGTGTCTATTGGGCGTGTGATGCATAGATATGCCATGTGAATCATGTGATTGTGTGCGTGCATGATGGGTAGTGCCCGTGCTACGATAGTATAATACTTGCTCCATCCTCAAGAGTCAGACACATCACTTTTATAACCATCAAAGGTAGCGTTTAATTGCAAGGATAGGATGTGGTGAACCAACTTTTAGAGGTGTTTGGTTTAGGGGTGAGTGGGATGGGTTGGTCCCTGAAGAGGAATATTCCTCTTATATTCGGGATCAACCGATCCGCAAAAATATGGCGGATGAACTCGTCCCACCTGGGACCAGCGAACGGCGTCACCTCGCCATCCGCCACCTCCGCAAGCTCCGCCACGCGTCCGAGAGTGCCGCCGCCTCCACGAGCACCACCTCCGCGAGCACCGCCATCGCTCCTCTCAGATCCGGAAGCCTCCGCGAGCGCCGCCACCTCCGTGAGCACTACCGCCGCTCCTCTCAGATCTGAGAGCCTCCGCGACCGCTACCTCCTCTGCCTCATCTGCGACTGCCACCACCGCTCGTCCGCGAGTGCCACCACTTCGGCGAGCTCTGCCGCGTATCCACGAGCGCCGCCGCCTTGCCTCCGTGACTACCACCACCCCTGCCTCATCTGCGACTACCGCCGCCGCTCGTCCGCGAGCGGCGCCATCTCCACGAGCGCCGTCCGCTCCTCTCAGATCCGGGTGCTGCCGAGCTCCTCCGCCCCCAGACGGCACTAACGGTGAGTACAAATCCGTCCATCCCATCACACCTCAATCCTTTCTACCAAACAGAAAACTATAATCATCCCATACCAAAAAACAAACAGACAACTGGAATCATCCCATCCCACAAAACTAGGATAGGTCTAACCTATCCCACTTTGTCTCCAAACCAAATACACCCAAAGAGAATAATTCATCTTACATGTACACAAAGAAAATAAAAATATACATACATGCAACCAATGAGTATTAAAATGACTTAAGGGTTCCGATTAAGTCTTAGATACACGAAAAACAAATATGACTAATTTATTTGGAAAACCAAAATATAGAATAAGTCTAGTTTTTATGGAAGGATGAAGAACCATTTAGATAAAACTAATGAGGATTTATCCCGGTGTGTTTCGGACACATGTGATCATTTTAATTCACTGACACATGAGCTTGTGAATCCTTAAATTCAATCAATTTTACTGCAAAGTAAAATAAAAAGTGTAAATGCAGTAAAGTAGGATAAGTATATAAAAAGTAGTAACAAGTTTCATTAATTTCATGCAATAGATAAATTAAATGCAATTCCAGTTCCCTATTCGAAGTCGTCGCCATGTTTTTTTTAAGCTGAAATATGGATAAAAACTTATACTACCCTCCTTCCAAATCCATTCAAAATATAAGAACTCAAAGTAGGGAAAGGTTGTAATTGCTGAGAAGAGAACATACGTGAAAAAAATTTCATATTTTGGGATAGATTTTGAATGCCACATATTATTATATTTTAGGATATTGGAAGTGATTTTGGGATAGATTTTGAATGCTACATATTATTATATTTTAGGATATTGGAAGTGGATGATATACCTGTTTATAGGTATAAGTTACATATTTTATACATTACTGTTAAGTTAATAAATAAAATTTGAAAGACAAATAAAGGTATGTAGAAATTGTAGTTTTAGAACAGACTATCTAACAATTGCCATAAGTTTTTGGAATTTAAATTATAGTATATAATTAATTTATATATAACTTTTATTCAACTGGTTTGGTTTGTTATCCTCCGTGAGGAGTTCGACTTCGCTTACGTGTTTTTAAAGTATTTTTTCCTCTTCACGTACGAATGGTCGTTTGATTAGAGCGCAGGAAAAACGCAGGAATCGGATGAGAGAGATAGACTCAAAAGGAAATTTTCCAAGAGATTGGAGCTCTTGCTAAATTTTCTCCAAAATCCACATGCAATGTGCTATTCCATAGGAATTTCATACAATTTTAAAAGCTTCAATCCTTTGAATCAAAGGGCCAAATAAGAAAATTTCCTATAAGATTTGAATCATATGAAATTCCTACATAAATCATTTGATTCAAAGGGGCCCTAAGGCTATTCATTATTTGTGCATTGGAGTAAATGGACATTGATGCATGCATCCATGCACACAAGTATTTATAACCTACATGCAATATTTTGATTTGCTATTGGCTAGAAAATAGTGGGGATGATGCATGCATCGAGTTTGTTGCTATAGTACATACAGTATGAAAGAGTTATTAGTTTTTCTTGGTCTTGATATACCTATAAAATATGTAGATCAATTTGAAATGAAGGGAGTATAGTTTTGAAAATCGTGCTAACGAAAATCAAGGAAAAAAGAGAAATATATATAAGAAAAGAATGGGCTTAAATGAATCTTCCGATTTGCATTCCTCATATCGGGGCCCACAACCCCCGGATTTTGGGGAGGGGAAAGTGCACAAAACTATCCTCCTCCTCTCTGTCTCCTCCACTCCCCCACGCCACCGCTCGCCGCCGCCGCCGGCTCAGCTTCTCCTCCTCCTCCGCCGCCGCCGCCGCCGTCCTCGGGTACGGACCACTACTACCGAGTAGTACGGAGTACTACTGATATCACCCTTTCCCCTCGGCCGCCTTCTGTTCGATCCACGGGGCGGGCGGGTGGCGTCTGTCTTTGGAGTTCGTCTCGCGTGGGGGAATTTTTCTCCCTGACTTGTGTCGTCTTCTCACGCGATCTTGTCTTTCTCTTCTCTTTAGGTGAAGCAGCGCAGTTCGGAGGAGGGAGGCGGAGGGGGTTTGTTCGCCAACCTAGCTCGCTCGCTCAGCTGCCGAGCTCTTCTTCGCTGGTATGGTGGCCCGCTTCTCCTCTTCCTTTTGTTTCCGTGTGAATCTCCTACTACTGCTGCTGCTGCTACTACTACTACTACTAATTCTAGTTTTTGCTCCCTTCAATCCAAGCGCTATGAATATTCTTGGTGAGTAAGTTTGTAATTTTTGTTTTTAACTCTTAATTGTGAATTGTGATTGCTTCCTAGTTGAACGGACCACGGCTCGCGCGATCAGATCAAGTTTGTTTGCGTTCTTTGCCACTGGTATACCTAGATTGCTTTCTGCGGTCGAATTGTGTTGAAAGATCGGATCAACTCGGTTGATTCAGTGCAGCTTCCCGCTGTAACGACGAATTGCACTGTTTTTGCTTTCGATCTGCATTTTTGTTCTTCACTGATGTTTGCTGTGGTATTCTCAGTGTGTTCTGATTTTTTGGTATCTAGAGATAGGACGTATTTTGGTTTTGTAACTTGTATGACAGTCTATGAAGATGGATGCAAGTAAAATGCCAAGGTTATCATTATCGAATTGGATGTTCTTGCTGCCTGCAGGATTTATTTTCTAGATACTGCTAACAAGGAAAAGGATTTCTTTTGCTAGGAAACAGGAAATTTTCATTGCCTTGCCACATTTTTATTTCTATCAGTCAGATGATTATAGTTGCCAGGGAAGCTGATGCTGAGTACTAGTTTTTTTTTTGCTATGCGAAACCTTGAAACAGAGGGACTAGATTCATCATGGTATTCATTCTAGTGCTAAGCCATTTTAGTTCCTTCACATAATTGATTGCAGCGATAGCAGTGTAATCAGAGCAAATTTCACTACTTTAAGACACTAAATGCTATATGTGACAAATTTCACTACTTTAAGATGGTACTCCATATGAGTTTCTCAGGCTTCCTCAAATTCCAGACAATATCTTGTCCAATAGAAAGTGGTTTCCTTGTTCAAGGCTTTAAAGCTTTGGCCCTGAACCCCTCCCTGGTACCCTGTATAATTTTAAATCTGTCAATTTATCCCACTTTGTTATTCACAATATGAGTATGCCATATGCTGGGCTCATGTGCTGGTACCCTGTATAGTATGTACATTTTTTTATCCTCATGTGCTGGGCTGCTGGCTCTGTTATTTACCCTTTTGTGGTAAAACAAATTAGACAGGACAAAACATAATACATTTCTATAATCTATAGAGGATGATCTTTTGTGTCATCTTGCTTGGGTGGTGGAACTCAGCATGTGATGTTGTGGTTCCTGAATGTACCCTCTGGTCAATTTCTGTAGTACACACTCTAGTGAGATGAATTCCTGTTTCCTGGTCTGATTTTCAGGTTTTGATGTTATGCGGTAAGTGGAGTTGTCAAAATTGAAGTACTATATTTTTGATAGAGCGAGATATCAAAAATCATCAGTTCATCATCATCATTATAACCAATCGTTAACTATAATTCCACATGGGAACAACACTTGCTAAGCTCTCTGCACAGTTTTATACATGTGTACTGATTGGTGCTTTTTTGTCATCTCGTTTTATGTATACTTTATCTTCTAAGCATGATGTACTTTTGTTTTTCCTGCACCAATATAAGACTGTTTTTGTGTAGGTCTTTGAGAGATGAAATTTTAGTGATATCAGCTGCTAGAGGATAGACTGAAGTAACTTTCAACAATTATAGAATGGGTGGTTGCTGTTGTTCATCGACAAGATCTGCATCCGTCGGAGCACCAGTTTATATCTATGTATGTAGACCTGCTGAATTTTCTTTATTAATTATGTTATCTCTCTTTTGTTGGCATCACGCTTTTGAAAATTGCATAACGATTATGTCAAAAAATTTTGGCTGAATTAATCAGTTAGCAGTGCTTTTTGTTCACCTTTTCTTAGCTGCAAGTTAGATGAAAGCCAAATGAACTGCTCTGTGTTAATGCGTCTCTGGTTCCAGCCCCTCTGCTTCTGTAATGTTCTGAGTTCTGATATTTGAGTGTATGCTAGAATTTGCTGAAATGTTCACTGCAGATTCGAACAAAAACCGAATGCTAGAAATTTTGTATTACCTCTGTGGTTTCAATGCAACAGAAGAAATGCCTTTTACTACTAGGACGCATTTCCTTTTCTTTGCAGTCCTTGATTCTTTAGCATTACAAATTTTCTAGACACCATGCATTTGTGTTATTTGTTCTTATATAGTTAATGTGATAATTGCATACATTTTTAAAGAATTACGGTTTATTAGTATGTTGACATGGGGATGGCTTCTTTTACTCGTCAGCCTTTCTACTGTAAATCCTTGGCTTGTCATGTAAGTTAGCTCAAGGATACTGATATTCTTCACCTTGTGTTGTCAGCATCAACAAAATCCGGCCTCTACAATTGTTGCAATAGACAAAAATCTGGATACATCCACTCCTGACACTTACCGAGCACCACCTACACCTTTGCCTTATGATGTTGGTCTAGTGTTGAAAGATAACCCTGGTAAAAATTGATTATCTCTGAGAATGAGCAATGCTTAATGATCTCCATGTTATGGATCAATGCTTAGAGTTCCACATTCTTATGTAGATTTGGAGAAGACAGGCATCAAGAGGAAAATTCATGAACATAAGGAGTCCTTAATGATGGATGATAATGAGTCATTGCAAAAATGTGTCTCTGAAGATAAGCCTGATGAGGAGGATGTTTGCCCAATCTGTCTTGAAGGTTCTGTTTCTCTTGAGCATAGGATAATTTACTTTCAATTTGAAAGGATCTTAATTAAACTATGTTTACTTGGTTGGTATACGCATGCTTTACTGCTCTTATTTCCCACTGTTGTTTGCTTAATAGGTCAGTTCACTTTAGTGAGAACATAATCTTATATAAGATGCATTCAGTTGGGTGTGATGACAAATGGTTAGGAAATAATGATAAATCCCTGAAAAGAATGCCTAGAGTCTGCCAAATATGTAACTGTCTAACTGGCAGTGCTATGGGCCTATGATTGTTGTTTTCGTGCATTACACGCAATACGCAGCAGTCTGTAATCATATAAACTGATTATCGACACTAACGATGGCTTGAACACTTGACTGGTTTGTAGATAGAGAATCCGAAATAGTGGAACATTTTATGAGTTCTTCTATAAATTGTTTGCTTCCTTTTCTGATGTACATGTGCTGTGATGATCCTCTAATACACCGATTATCACTTCAATCTCAATTGAATTCCTGTAATAACAGTTTTTCGTTATTCACCAGAATATGATGAAGAAAATCCCCGCTCTATGACTAAATGTGAGCATCATTTTCATCTTTGCTGCATACTTGAGTGGATGGAGCGGAGTGAAACTTGCCCAGTTTGTGACCAGGTTAGTGCACCAAAACCAATTTATGTCAGGCTAAACACATTTTTGTTGTAGCCCATGGATGTGTTTTCTGTTGTCATTTCCTTTATGGACTATGGAGGTTGTTTTTTTTGGGTATGGTAATCCATTCTGAATGCTTACAGGGGAAGTTGGTAGTCGATCTGAAGCTAAAGAATACAAATTTTGATGTTTGAGATTGTTCTGATGGTCTTATTAATTATTTTTCTGTTAATCTAAAGCCCCTAAGTTGAATATTTCCATCTTTGAAAGAAATTATTTGAGGAATAGATGGCCTTTATTTGCTGTAAGCTGACTATACCTTCTTGCAGATAACCATGATAAATGCGATGTATGAATAGCCTTGGTGGCCCTGGTGGATCCTCTCTTGAAGCTCATGCTTATTCAGTCGGTTTGGCAGAAGTCATTTGATGGGGAAGCACAATGAGCAACTGCTCTGCTCTCGACATTGGTTTGGTCTTTTTTGGTGGAAGGAGTGAAATTAAGGAGACAAATGACATGAAATGTTCTGGCCAACACTGTTTTGTACCTTTGTTGCCAATCTTTGGCTAATTTATAGCAAGTAGCAACAGGAGGATTAGGAAAATGCTTGGATGCGATATACATACCGGTCACATGATCATTCAGTCATTCGGTTCAAAGTCCAAACATTAAAAATCAGCTCTTTTTTTGTTTAAACTTAGGACGAATGTTACTTCACTTCTAATCCAGTTAGTGTCTGTGTATATCATACATAACATAGGTGAAAAAGAAAAATTGGTCGTAGTCTCTCAGTCTAGGCTTCATTTGTATAATACTTCTAGTTGGACAAGCTCCTGAATACATCCCTTCCTATTTCCTATAGATTCAAATACCTTTTTTTTTAAATCTCTTTTGAGTATCAAAGGGATATTCTTTCCTGGCTCCAAATATGTCCATTTGGCAAAATCAGCTAAATATCTCCCTTTCACTTTCCTTCAACATATGGCAAAATCAGCTAAATATCTCCCTTTCACTTTCCTTCAACATAAGTTAAATGTTGATTTGGATTCTGGCAGTGACATGTTCTGCTTATAAGCCAATATTTGAATTTTTAAACTTGTAATTATGAAGTTGATTATGTGGGTTTTTTCATTGTAGATTATTTTACATCATTTGCTTTTGAATCACTAAGGACACATATAAAAGATTTACCCACTAATTTTTTTGGTGGTTCATACGTCTTATGGAAAAGCATAAGCGAAATGATCTGCTTCCTATTTTTATAACTATTGTCCATAGTAGAGCTAACCTGCAGAGATCTCAGTCAAAATGAATGAATGCTACTATTTTTCATTGCACCTTTCATCTCAATGTACGGGCATGTTTGGTATAGCTCTGGCTTCCAGATTCATTTTACATGGAGTTGGAAACCAACCAAATGGTCCAGATTCAACAAAAAGGGGTGAAGTGCTCCGAAAAAATGCACTAGAATGCATGAGTGGGTTAGACTAGCTCCACCGCTTTGCCCCGGACCCTAGTGGATCCTCTCTTGGAGCTCATGCTTATTCAGTTGGTTTTGCAGAAGTCATTTGATGGGGAAGCACAATGAGCAACTGCTCAGCTCTTGACATTGCTTTGGTCTTTTTTGGTGGAAGGAGTGAAAATTAAGCAGGCAAATGACATGAAATTGTTGGTCAACACTGTTTTGTACCTTCGGTGTCAATCTTGGGCTATCTATAGCGATTAGCAACAGGAGGTTTTGCTAGGAACTGCTTGATTGCAATATACCAGTCACAAGTTAAATGCCCAAACCATGAAATCAGCTCGTTTTTTTCTTTGTTCGTTTAGAAAACGTAAGGGCATCTGTTTCTTCACTTCTAATCCAGTTCCTGTCTGTTTATATCATTCTAACTGTTTGACATTCGAGATCGCGACTACGGTATTTGGATGGTATAGGGATCATCGGTACCAGGGTATATGCGAGATTGAGGTTAAAGAGACGGAGACATACGGGCCCCTTATCTGACAGGCAATAGCCCTACATCCTGTTGGCCGAAGCCGGTGTTGTTTTTATTCATCTGAATCACACGAGTACAATAATTAGGGTAACCTAGCTATCTAACTGTTGTCGACTTGGCAGCATAGATAACCAACTCGTAGTCGACGACAAGGTAGTCTTCCTCCTTGAATATGAATTCGTCGAGATCAGAGATGGCGCTAGATCCCTCTTGCCAACCTCTGTAGGCATCGGATGGGGTATGTCTAGGCTAATCTCTTATGTCGAGATCTGGCGTGTGTTGGCTTGTCCCCTCTCCTCCTAGGGGGGCTTGTATTTATACCCATAGGTGCCCCTTGTCCAAGTAGAACTAGGAAGACCAATGTGGCTACAATCCGAGTAGTCCTTATCGTTTCCATATAGAACTCTACTTTTCCTTTCTTATCCGGAACTCCATCTATATGCGAGGTATGATTCTGTATAAGACTTGATATGTGGTGGGCACCGCCAAGTTTAATCGATTACTATTAGGTATATGGTATTTATAACCCTAACAGTAAGATAGGTAACAGCGAAAAATGGTCGTATAGTATATGTGTATTCCTAGCTGGACAAGCTCCTGAATATATATACATGCCTTCCTAGTTTCTATAGACAGTTTCTTTTGTTTAGCGGGGAAAAGAGGATATCATTAATCAGGATAGGAATTAGTACAATCCTCATGGATGAGCTGGGAGACACAAGTGCTTTCATGGCCTAACAATTAGGCCTGATTGCACCCCTAATCTCCCTAGAGCTGTGCTAATTCATGACTAATTCTATTCTAATTGCGGCTAATCTTCTGGAATTTAATGGCCCTCTTTTCAGAGACTAAATATGTTGTATCCCAGATCAAGAATGCCCACCTGGAGTAATCATCTTCCTTGGCTAATTAACAAGGATCTTATTGCTACATCGCAGTCCGATTCCACTATAATTGGGAACAAGGTCCACTGTAGCGTTAACGACAACCCATCCCAACATGCCATCAATTCCACCTCAAGGGCATCAAAACAGTGGGTGATGGCTTTGCGCGAGATGAAGATAACATTGCCGCTACAGTCACGGACGACGATTCCAAGGACTGAAGGAGCTATCCACGTTCAGCTTTACCCACCCATTCATAGGTTGGTTCTAGTGCAACTCCAAATCAGATTTAGGTCTGTGACTAGGAGCTAACTTCCGGCGCATGCTCGATTGATCAATTACTTGCTTCCAAGGACGGATCTACCCATTAAGCAGTGGGTCGATTGACCCAGCTACGATCCGTGTCACTCCACATCCCCAAGACCCCCTACTCCCTTATAGTAGTCATAGGCAGGGTTGGAAATTCCAGTCCCCTCCGATACGATATTACTTCGGCCAAAATTTTTTAATTTTTTCATGAATTTTGATAATATTTGTTCAAATTCAACTAAATTTTAATTGTTCAAAATTTCGGACCGAAATTTCGGCATTTCGGTGAGGCCCTATCAAATCGGCTAAACCGATAGGTTTAACTCTGGTCATAGGCCATAAAAATTAGGTATAACAATGTGTAATCATCCAACAGATTAGTCCATCTCTTCACAACGCAAGCACTCCGCAAACAATGATCGAGCCTGTTATGCGATTGAACTGTTAATACGATATGTCTTGTATTTGTTTGCTCTTGTTGACTGAATATGTCCATTCTTCGTCCCATCTATGTAAGTTGTGTCCACCACTTTTGCTTCCCATTCTTCAAGTCAGCGGCTGGATGTTGCTGTATCTATCAGCATTAAGGAGTTCATAGAGCTCATCAAGAAGTTCTTCGACGCCTCTTTCACTGGCAGGGACTTACCATGAGTGATATCATTTTGTACATGCCATATGTGCCACAACAATATTAAAGTACAAGCCTGCTCTAGCTCAGATAGGTTCGCAAGAATTAAAAGGAGACAATCCTTCCAGGTATACTTCACATCCTCATGTGCAGGAAGCATCCAGACCTCCCTCATTGCATTCCACCGATCATATGCATGAAGACACTGGCAGAGCGCATGGAAAGTATTCTGGAGAACGCTACGTGTCGGAAGTACGGCGCGAGACGAAAAATCGGACGCATCCATGAGCTGTCCGATCCACGCGCACGCCATCAGCCATCCAATGTCATCAAGCATGCATACATGCAAAAACTATTTAAACTATTTTTTCTCTTAAATTATTTATCCAAATCATGATCCGATTGCACTTTTAAATCCGTTGTAATTAAATCTTTAAAACAAGACCACACATGGATATATTCTGGTGAAAAAATTTTTAGCTTATTATTAAATTATTTTTAAATGTTGCACGTTGTTTCACCAAGTATATCGGAATTGTTTCACTAGGTAGATCGAAAATATTTTAATCGTTTAAATCAGAGCTGTTTTACCTTATATAAAAACAATGTTTCAGCAAATATTTCAAGTCACTGCAACATTTAATCCATATAAAGTGAAACATTTTTTTTTTGAACAGCATGCAGAACATTTGTCTCTACTGCCACTGGATTCCCCATGTCCCGAATCCATAATCTTTGTACTCACCGCTAATTTATATGCCGAACTCTTTTCTCTGGGTGCCAGGCTAGGACGAAATCCCCTTCCTGTCGAGGTGTGACGTACAAATTTTCAATACAACATCAGCATCGGCAGGCAAGAAAATATATATTCCGTATCATTTATTCATCCCATACACCATTATAGATTTGCCACCCACTTTATTCTGCACCTTCCTTGCTGGGTTATGATTACCAATCTCATAGACCTGTAGAGTATCACGAAAGGCTTGCATCTGTGCAGCGGGTCTGGAGGTAGCAGACAAATGTTCTTCCTGCCAAAGAGCCTCATTAAAATCGCCAATTAGCAATCCACGGTAGATCAGATCATCAGAAGTAAGTATCATGAAGCTTAATTGCGTCCACATACGATAGAGATTCTCTGTTCTTAGGGGTTGTTTGGATGCTATACTAAGTTTGCCACCATTCACCGTACTTTTTATGTCACACTTGTCTAAGTTGTGGCTTACAAAAAGTGAGCCACACCTTAGCTAGCAAAATTGGATTGTGCCACACTTTAGTGAGTTGATGATATGTGGGGCCCTAATAGATGAGAAGGAATCTTGCTATAAGTATGGCTATGAACCAAATAATATGCTAACTTGTTCAAACTTGCCTAACATGAGGTGTGGCAACCTTTAGCAAACTTTGGGAGCAAACCAAACAACCCCTTAGTTCTCCATAGACACAAGTTAATCTCCATAAATGCGCAACAGGGGACACTCGCACATACGCATTAATATATCTTTCATTAATAGCTTTGATTTCCTTGTTCATGCCAAAACAAGGCAAGGCTACCATTAAGAATCTACTACAGAGACGGCAAACACGATCCAACTTTTGCCTAGTTTCACGGAGAAAAGCAATATGGGAATTATGCTATTTAACTAAAGCGAGCAGGTCATGAATTGTCGCGGCATTCCCCATACCACGACAATTCCAACTTAGACAATCCATTGCTCATGAGGGGGCTACCCATCAGGTTACTAGCAGCCTCCGTACTGGTTGCTTCTCCCTGCAGGTGTAGCGCCCGTTCCGTCGTGGCGCCTAGCGGAAAAATTATCTCTTAAAAACCCTAATTGCGAAATTTGTTTCTTCGCTTGTCGTCTAGGGTCCGTGCCATCTCAAGATCTCAATCCCCGATCTATCGTCAAGTTCAAATCCGAATCCAAATCTTTCCAAATCAAATTCCTCCGCAAAAGTCTATTTTGCCTCCCCCGGGGTCGATGGGCCGAATTTCTCTCGGCCCATCTTCCCCTCTCCCCCGGCCCTCTCCTCTCCCCCGGCGCGCTCCCGCTCTCCCTCTCTCTCTCTCTCTCGCCCCCTCCCCTCCCCCGGCGCGCTCCCTCTCCCCCTCTCCCTCCGCTCCGCTCCGCCCCGCCCGTGCGCCGCGCGCGCGTGTGCGTGAGCGCCGCGCCGAGCGCCCCCTCCCTTTCCCCTCGCTCTGCCCGCGCGTGCGCAAGCGCCGCGCCGAGCGTCCCCTCCCCTCGCTCTCCTTCTCCTCTCCCTGGCGAGCTCCCCGCTCGCGAAGACGGCCCCCGCGCGCCGTCGTTCGCGCGCACGCGCCCGCGTGGTTCCCCGCCCGAGCCGCGTCGTCTGCGCCGTCCGCGTCGCCCGGCCCCGCTGCTCTGCCGCGCCTGCAGCCGCTCGGCCCCGCGAGCCAGCGCGCGTGCCCAGCCGCGCCGCCCGTTGTTTCCCGCGCGCGCGTGCCGAGTGGCCGACCGCCTGGTCGCCGCCGCCATCACCCTCTGCCGCGCCAGCCCGCGCCTGTCGCCCGTGTCGTCGCGCCGCTCCAAACCGCCCCGCTGTTATCGCCGTCGTCATCGCCTCGGCCCCGCCACTCCCGCGCTAGCCTCCAAGGGACGGAGGCAGAGCCTCCCTCCTCCCTCTGCCGTGACGCCCCCGCTCCCTTCTCCTTTTCCCGAAGAGGCAAGGGGACAAGCCCCCTTTTCTCTCCCTCTTTTCCCCTTTTTCCCTCCCGCCGGCGTCATCCTCCTCCCTCCTCCCTGTCGCCGCTTTGGCCGCGACCGCCGAGCGCTAGCCCTCTCCTTTGACCGCCCTAAGTCGGTTCCCAAACCGACATTGCCATCCTATAAACCCGAGCTCCCCCTTTTTTCCTTTCCTCTCCCATTCACCTCCGCGCCATTGCCGCCCCTCTGTTTCGCCATCGCCGTTCGTCGTTGCGCGTGTCGGAGGAGCCGGCACGAGCAAGGACGCGGAAGGGGACTTCGGCCGCGCCCTCTCCTTCCTCTTCCCCGGCCCGAGGCCGGAGAGATTACTCCCGCGCCGTCGGCCTCTCGTCACAGCGCCCCGACCCGCACGGTAGTGCCTCTCTCCGTTCTTCCTCCTCGCTCCATCTCCCCCCCTTAGTTTTCGGTGGTAGCACGAGTAGCCTCCCCGTAGCTAGCCGGCGCCGCCCCCACAGTGTGCTCGCCGCCATCGCCGCTCGAGCTCCGTAGCACCCGCTCGTCGCCAGCCTCGCTCGGCGTAGCTCCGCCCAATCCGACGCTAACATCGGATTCCCGTAGCCGCGTAGATGCTCTCACCGCCGGGAATCGGCCGCTCGTGACCTCGTCGCCGTTTCCCTCTTCCCTCCCCGCCGGTTGCCGCCGCCGCGATTCGCCGCCGTCAAGCTTCCTCCGGCGAATCCGAGCCGTTGGCTCGTCTCCCCTCGTCTCGTGCAACCACCCGGTGTGCTCATTTTCGCCGGTATCGCCGTGGTTCGCTCCGCCGCTCGCCGCTGTTGTCCGCCGTCCGTTCCGGCCGGTGTCGTCGTCTACCTCCCGCCAGCCCACGTGGCAGCCACGTAGGCGCCACGTCGGCGCCAGCTCAGCCGAGGTCGGGACGGGCCGACCCCGGTCAGCCCCTCCCGTGCGCGCGTTCCACCGCGAGCCGTGAGGCTGCGCGTGGGCCCGCCGCATCCGTTCCTCCACAGACCGTGCACATGCACCGCGTTCCTCCCCCGCCCGCGCGCGTGCGCCACGTACTCCCTCCGCTCGGTGAGCCGAGCCGCTGACAAGCGGGTCCCACCCGGAACCGCGGACGGTGAGCCCGGTCCACCGGCTCTCTCTCCTCCCTCCCGCGCGCGCGACCGTCTTGGGCCGGCCGGCCCATTTAGCTCGGCCAGACCGCCCCAATTCTCTTGGGCCGCGCCCTAGCCGCCCGAGAAAAGTCTATTTTCCCTCCCTCTTTTCTTTTCTTTTCTTTTCTTTTCCAAAAAGGATTTAATTAAATCCTTTTCCTTTAGACCAAAAATCCAATAATCTTAGAAATTCAATATCTTCCCAACCGTAAATCCGTTTGACTCCGTTCAACTTCCAAAATTCCTCAAATCTCGAGATCTATCTAATGGCACGCTTAGAGGTCATTAATAGGGCTTTATTTTTTTTTCGCCGTTTGTTGAGTTGTCCCGTTTCGCGTGTAGTTCCGGAGCCCGAAGACCCGTTGTGCGAGGATTTCGAGGATCAAGCTCCAGATCTCGAGCAAGGCAAGCCACCTTTGAACATCTTGAGCCTATATTTGAAATTTAATTATGTTGCTTGAAAAATATTATGCACTGATAGGATCGCACTTAATCTGTTGTCCCGTCTGCAAGGCAGTTTGGTGGACCTACCTAATTTGTTGCATTGATCCTCCCTTTGTTAATTGTTATATCATGTCCCCTTGTAACCATCCAGATGCGTCTCGATATTCGTGCACCCTGTGCGAGTATCGACGGACGCCTTCAAACTTAAAATCTGAAAAACAACTTGGGTAAAACTTGGGTTTTACAAAAGACTTGGAAAACCCGACACCTGGGTCGGTGCTTGCGAACTAAATGAATTTCCAAAACCGCGGACCGGGGAACGTACCGGGTGTACGGTTTCCCCGCTCTCGCACTTAAGGACCGATTCCTTGGAATTTCATCCAAACATAAGTCAAGTACGACCACATGGGTGGAATGGGACACCCCTGGCTGAGTAACTAGCTTATCAGGGGAGCCTTGATGCCGAGAGACATGTGGATTCGCCGGGGTGGTGTCGGGGAGGACCCCTGGGCTTCCTGGCACAGTATGGTCTGGGACCTAACCTGTTGTTGGTCTGGGACCCCTCTCGTCGGCATATGGTAAACCTGTGTCGGCTTTGGAAATGCCTTGTCATGAAAGCTTGGAGGTCTCCCGACGTGGCTGATCCCCACGGGCTGGGTGATCCGGGTTAGTAATGTCGTGTGGGTAAAGTGTACCCCCTCTGCAGAGGTTAACAAACTGTTCGAACAGCCGTGCCCACGGTCATGGGCGGATGTGAGGTGATTCCTAGCGTAGTTTTGTTTGACTACTGCTTGTGAAATTGCTGTTGTGGAAAGGGGTTCGATGTTTGAAAAATCAGCAGCTGACGGGATCAGCTAGGCCCGGGTGGCCGTTTGAAAGTTGTTGGCCCGGGTGGCCGTTTGAAAGTTGTTGGCCGGGTGCCAATCTTGATCAATTCTAAAGACTGATACATTGCACAAACTCCGACCGGACGAGACGCACTGTCTCAACCGTGTCGTTTGAGAAGCACTCACTTAGTTGTTTTCAGAAAGGTGTTCAAATAAAATCAATTGTAAAAACAACAGCCTTTCCTTGAAGCCTACATTAAACACTTAATTCCCATGGCTTGCTGAGTACTCCCGTACTCACCCTTGCTCTATATAAATATCCCCCCCCTCAGTTGCTGAAGAAGATGAAGCGGATCCTGTTGATGAGGAGTTCTTCCAGGAGCAAGCCAGCTACGATGAGTTTTAGGGTTTCGGCCTAGTTCCCAAGTCGCGCCTGTGTTGATTGGTCCAAGTCCTGGCTTCCGTTTCCCTTTTGTAATGCAGTTGTGAGCTCGGGATCTATCCGCAGCCCAACATGACTGTACCTCTACTCTATAATAAAGAGACCGCTGTTGCTGTGATATTCTGTCTTCCTGTGATACCAGCACTATTTCCTGGGACTGGTATCGATTAACAGCTTAATTTGGAGCGTCACGGGCTAGTTCTGGTCAGGACTAGTTCGGGGCGTGACAGCAGGGCACATAAGTCCTATTCTTTTCAAACCTCTAAGAGCGTTTACAGTGCGCCGATGTGGTGTTCAGCCTTCCTCCCCAAAACCGAATATTCGTTGCCATGTCGTCCATCCGCGCGGCCTCCTCAAGAACGCGGAGCAAGTTTTGGCTACGAGTTCCTCGTCTCAGGTGGCGGGACCCACACGTGCCAGAGGAGAAAGGGGAGAGGAGCGAGGAGGAGGAGGAGGAGGTGAGGGCGGGGCCGACGGGGAAAGAGGAGCGGCGGCACCGGCCATGCCGCCCTCCGATCTGCGCCGGCCGGGCGCTGCCCCTCGATCTACGCCGGCCAGGGCTCGCCAACCGTGCCGTCACTCCGCCTGGCTCCGCGAAAGGCGCTCCATCCGGCTCCGCACGAGGACGAGCTCGCTCGCGCCGGCGCTCCGCCCGGCTCCGCGCGAGGACGACCGCACTGCTGCTCGCTGCTTGGGCCGCCCAGGCGTCGCTGCTTGAGTCATATCTCTTCTGACGGTGGGAACGAATAGAGGACTAGAGGAGAGAGAGGATAGATGAAAAGTAAAAGGGAATAAAGACTGGAGGGCTCCACTTAAAAACAATCTGCACTGTGAATCATGTGTCTGCACTGTGGAGTATTGTTCTTGGGCGTTCTCCTGCACAGGTGGCATACGAGGCTCCTCAAATTTTCACGACGCACTGCTACTGTTTGAACATTTGCCTTCAGTCACCCCCTCAAACAGTACTATGGCCTTCTAAGGATTCTGCACTTCCAAATGCACCTCTCCTGTTAGGCAAGTTGAGCGTTTACGGTGTGACATGATTACTTCATCCCCACCTGACGAGCCACCAACGGATTCCAGTTAGGATCCTAGTTCCCGAAGTGCAGGGATCATATCGCTTATGTGTGGATGATCTTCTCGCTGTGTTTGATTGTTATCCCCCACCTACATCACCACATCTTTTTGTACTCGTGGGATAAAAGATGCTGTTCTTGATCCACCTTTCAAACTGACGTAGTGGCGAGCAGTGGAGCTCTTCTGAAAATCTGAAGGGCCTATCATCACCTTTTATCTTGTTTGAGCAGTCTCTATCTGAATGTCCAGGAATGTACAAATTTAATACCTAAGTTCAAAGTACTTAGCAGCCCCACCTTAATTAATCTCCTAATTATATAAAAAATTATTATTAAACCTACCAAAGAAAAATTAGTTTGATTACAAATTTAATAGTACATACAACATAATTCATTTTTTTCCATGTTGCAACACACGTGTTTTTTTCATAGTGCATTATTAAAAAAAAAGTCTTGGAATTAGCTTTTGCCTATGGCAATGTTCGGAAAGCGCCAAGGTCGAAATGACCACGGAAGATCTATCTATTATCTACTAAAGTTCTATTAAACTTCCTAAAAATGCTCTCAAGCCACCACGTGGCTTCCTACAAACGCTCTTAAACTGACAAGTGTCAATCTAATAAATCGGTAAACCCACTATTTTTAATATTAGATTTATCTTAAAAAAAGAGACTCCACGATCCTCCTTATTTTTCTCTTCCACACTGGCCCACCTAATTAAATACGTACACTCTTCCTCTACTTCTCCGGATATTGGACCAAATTAATATATTTCCAAACAAAACAAAGGCACACGTATGTATCCTCCTGCCGCACATACACACATGTGCGTTTCTCCTCTCTGTCTCTGTGTTGGTACTTCCCCTCTCTGTACTTCCTCCATATTTATAAAAGGAAGTTATTTTAGATAGCGACATGATCTCCAAAACACAACTTTGACTTCTTGTTTCTATAAAAATATTTATTGAAAAGTGATATATGTATATTTTTATGAAATTATTTTTCAAAACAAATCTATTCATATAATTTTTACATTTTCAAACTCAACAACAACTTGAGAGTTATTCATAATTTATATTTTTAAGGTTTGACTTAAATACTATCCTGAAAATCTATTCTTTTATGAGTAGAGAGGGAGCATGTACTAGCTTACAACCTCGTACTGTCATACAGAAACTTAGAGTAATACGATAACACCACAACGATGTGCCGACAAATCAAAACATTAAATAGCTAGGCTTTCAACATGCGTGCTGCTTGCTTTAGGCTGTGTTCAGAAGGAGGGGTTGGAAACCCCGTCTATCCGGCACGTAAAACGACGTGTACATTAGCACATGATTAATTAATTATTAGTTATTTTTTTGAAAAAGTACTAATATGATATTTTTAAAGCAATTTTTATATAGATTTTTTTTAAAAAAACACACGATTTAATAGAGATGAGTTAGGATTGTGACACCATTTAATAGAGATAAAGTTAGGAATGTGAGGTAAAGAACTCAGCCTAATTTGGTTATCCAAATAGGCTAACCTGTAATCAGCTAGGGATTAATGAAATTAGCATTAGGTCTTCAACAAATGCAGGTGTGCACTATTTTCTTTTACTCGCTAAACAACAAGCATCCTAAATAATCAACAAATTTGCGGACCCATCAAAATTAGATCGATGGTGTCTTTAAAAAAAACTATAGATTCAACCATGGTAAATTTACGTAAGTAAATTTCTACGTAAAGGAATAATTTCTAGGGACTAGACTTCTACCCTTTGTATGTTGTCCTAATTACCATTTTAAAAAAAACTATAGTAAAAGTCCATTAACCTACAAAGGCACTATACTATCACGTGATACACCTATGAACACTCCTAAACTACCACGTGGTATTATAGTAAATCGGTGGACCTCTATTTTTAACTATTAGATTTTATTTTTTCAAAAACAAAAAATACAACCCACATTCCTCTCTTCTCTTCCACCGGCACAACTATCCTCTCACCACTGGCCCACCCTTCCCACCACTCTACGCACATACGTTCGTACACTTCCTCTGTCTCCAATAATTAATCCTTTCTCTCACCTTCCTATTTCCTAACTAACAATTTTAATTCTAAAAGTTATTATAAAGAAGAAATATTAAACCAACAATTTTCAATTAAATTGGTGACCTATAATTTAACAATTGGATTGACACATATAGATAATTAAAACCGACGAACTCATTAAATCTACCTCTATAAAAAACAAAATCTCCTCACCCACTAACAACAAAACATTAAAAAAAAAGTGAAATTATATATTATGTAGTCTTAGAATCGTTTTACATAATAAAAATCAACTTAGCGTGCTCTATAGCGCTATTAAGTCATAATGTATCACATTTTAAAAGTTAGAAAAAATAGAATTCAACGAAAAAAACATCTATCTGTCGGTTTTCACTTAAATCAATGACCCATTATTTTTAACTATTAGATCTTCTTTCTCTATACAAAAATCTTAAGCCACCACATATATATCATCTCTTAAAGATCTTTAGAATGAGAAAACAACAAATTCTCACCTACATTATTTAGAAACATTAGAAAAACAATGTCCCCTCCACCACCCTATCCAATCATATATGCACAACACTATTACACTGCCAACCCATCTCTAGCTATTCGTTCCTCTCCAATTTCCTCCCTATTTTCAGATACTACAATAAAGAGATAAACAAATATTGAAAATACCATAATTTTAAGCTATGCATATAATTTTCTAATATAATTGTTGCTTTATTTATAATTAAAGCACAATTCAAGATCCATGTGCCTATATTTTGTTATATAAAAATATGACATTTGGTCACATTCTACCGTGCACTTTGCAGGTTATCCAAATAGCGATGGAATATAAAAAAAACATTAACAACATATATTTCGTAATTATACATCAATCCTTTTTAATGATGCACAACATCACTTCCTTTTTACATGTTATTCAAATTTCCATTAAAAACTATGAAATAACTCAACAACATAAGTTGCACCATCATATATTATTTTGCAACCCTACATGACTAAATTAGACATTCAGTTCGCAAAAAATAGCTGAAACATGAATATTTCAAGCGACTACATAGAAAACAATTCATAGGGATAATCACCCAAATTGCCATAAAAGAATAAAAAATTCAACAAACACTGATTGTATGTGCATTGTTTTGCAAATAGAGTTAAATTAGATATACATTATATAAGAAATATAACTACTCAAGTCTAATTGTCTAAAAATTGGTGCTTTTACTTAGATAAAAGAATCTGATTAATTCATGATATTTTTTGCAATTAATATGCTCAAATAATGCAAACAAGCCAAACGATCTTCTGCCAAAGTGTCCTAAACTTTATTTAAGTCGATTAGATGGTTGCTTTTTAGTATAAAGGCGCCTTATATTACCCCGCATATACTCCTAGGCCTTTTAAACCGATGAACCCATTATTTTCATCCGTTACATCTATCTCATCTTAAAAAAACAAGTGTGTATTCATGATGCATCACGTTCAAAAAAAAATATATAAAAATATATAGTGCAACTATATTTCTTCATCCAACTGTATTCACGCTAGGTTGCCTGGAGCCTCCCACATATTCTACACAGAACATTCGCATATGGATTGTCTCTTAAACTACATAATTATATTAGACTATATAAACACATGCATTTAGGGGAGCCTCATATCACATCAATTCATCCGTCAATAAACAATGATAACCTATATTCAATTAAAAAACACCTTACTTTTGACATGACACTTAATTTGGTATACATGTTTCTAACATAAAATAAGTCTACCTTCTTTTTTTTTAGATGATGAAGAAGATTATAAATAATTACTTGTAGGGATTAATTAAATATTATTTGCTATAAAGCTAACTAATAGCTAGGTTAGAAAATTATAAAAGCAATGCTGATGGAAACAATTTATGGAGAAATTGTATATAGCATATGTTCAAATTAACATAGCCTACGACACATGCCCGCGCGAATGCGCGGGCCATTTTCCTAGTTATGCTAATAATGGACATCTTTTTTTTTGCTGAACACACTTATGGTAGGATTAACCGGGCAATTTCTTAAGCGATGTGTACGGAGGCTGCTACAAATCAGACGTCCGATCTATTGCAAAAGATCAGATGGTGTTGCACTGTATTATCACAAAGTGTTTCACATGTTGCACCACTCGATGAAAAATGTTTCAGATGTTTCATCGACCGAGGAAAAATGTTTCATTACTTGAACAAAATTGTTTCAATCAAATGCAAAATTTGAAATAGGCTGGTTGCAACACAAAGAATCAGTAAAATGCAACACTGAATCAAAACAAAATGAAACACCTTAATACAATAAAGTGCAACAAAATGAAACAATATGCTAAAACATCACTAAAACTCCAATGCAATGAACCCACATTCGTCTTCTTCTTCTACCCATAGCTGCTAGAACCAAGTAACTGATGCTTTTGGGAGAAGAATAGCGGCACGAGGTGGGCGACCTCACCTAAGACCAGCCGCGCTGTCCAGTTCTCACCAACAGCCAAATCTAGCACCTCTGCCACATTGTTGCCGCTGCTGTGTGGCCGCCGGTGAGGTTCAGCGCCTCCTGCCCAATCCTACGTTGTCTACACCCCACCGCCGTGTGGCTACCAGCGAGGTCCAGCACCTCCTCCTCAATACTGCGCTGTATATCCCGCCGTGTGGCCGCTGACGAGGTCCATTGCCTCCTCCCTACCACGCACCGCCTTGCCCTGCCGTCGCCATGTGGCCTCCGGCGAGGTCGAGCACCTCTTTCCTATCACGCGTCACCTTGCTCCATTGTCGAAGCCGCCGTGCGGCCATCGGAGACGATGCCTCGCCATGGCTTGCAACTCTCCTGTGTAGAGGCTTTGAGAAGAGAGAGACTTTGAGGAGAGAAGAAAGAATGAAAGGGAATGTGTGGTGGAGGAGGTGGCTGAGAGATTTGGGGCCTGTTCAGATTGTAGCCAAAATAAACCTTACGAAGTTTTGGCAATACCAAAATTTTGGCAAGATGGCAATATTGCTAAAATTTTGATAGGATTTCTTATTGTTTTGACCAAATTTAGCAAGAAACTAAACGTAGATATTTTTTTAGCAACTTTGCTAAAAAATAATATGGTTGAAAATGACATTAAAGTGAACAGGCCATTGGATTAGAATAAGCGTCCGATATTTTGAGCTCGTCCGGACGTCTTAAACGAAGCATTTTCGGATGTGTACGAATGCAACAAATCACAAAGCATATATTTATAAAAGTGTAAATGAAGATAATAATAATTAGAAAAAAATGGGAAGAGAAGAACAAGAGATACACTTTCAAACCATGACGCTATTTTACCTCACGTACCTCTTGTCCGTATGGCCGCATGTGTCATCCGCGTCGGTCTCGTTCCTCTCCTTCCTTCGTGAGCCGGCCCAGATGGGGGCGGTGGGCTGAAAGCCCAATAGGCCAATTACTAATTCTAATCCAGTTTTTAATCCGAGTTCGTGTCAGACATAATTACCGTTTCCAACCCGACTCCGTGGCGGTCTCTGAGCCGTCCGATCGCTATAAATAAAACCAATTCCTAGTACAGCCTCTCCACAGATTACTTTGTTTCCGTACACTCGCCAAATCCAACGGTCAAGATTAGCCGCGCCGCCGAGATGATAAGCCACACCACGCCGCCGCCGCCGCCGCCGCCGCCGGAGACGGACGAGATGCCGCCGGAGATGGACGAGATGCCGCTGAGCGACGACGTGCTCCGCGAGATCCTCCTCCGCGTCCCGCCGCTGCCGACCCAGCTCATCCGCGCCGGCGCAGTCTGCAGGCGGTGGCGCCGCATCGCCGCCGAGCCGGGGTTCCTCCGCCGCTACCGCGCCCACCACGGCGAGCCGCCGCTGCTCGGCTTCTTCGTCAACCCGCGCGGCCGGGAGCCCCTCTTCCGCGCCACCCTCGACGCCCCCGACCGCGTCCCGCCCGAGCGCTTCTCCATCCGCCTCCACGACGACACCGAGCTCGGCGGCAACTGGTACTACCACGGCTGCCGCCATGGCCGCCTCCTCCTCCTCAACTGGAAGAGCGGCCTCGGCTGCCGCCAGATCCTCATCTGGGACCCCGTCTCCGGCGACCTCATCCACCTCTCCCCCCCGCCGCAGCTCGATGCCCTAAAGGGGGTCTTCTTCCAGGCCACGGTGATCTGCGCCGCCACCACCGCCGCCGGTGACCACGTCCACGGCGACAACTGCAAGTCCAACCCCTTCAAGGTGGTCCTCGTCGGCACCGACAGGTCCACCGCCTTCGCCTTCGTCTACTCGTCGGAGACCGGAGATTGGGGAGACCATGCTGCCGAAACCCCAGTGGGGAATTGCATCTCGCTTGGGTGCAGATGCATCCAGATTGGGGATTTCCTCTACTGGATGCTCTTCGGCTACGACAACAACATCCTCGAGTTCAATTTGGTGAACCACAGCCTCTCCGTGGTGTATGTGCCGACGCATATCCATGAAGATCATGATGGCCTCTACCCGATTACTCTCCAAGAGGGGACAGAGCTTGGGCTCATTGTCATGTCAAGATCCTGCATGCAGATATGGCAGTGGATGATCGATTTCGACGGCCTCCCCGGGTGGCTGCCGCTCGAACCGATCTACCTCGACAATCTTCTTCATCTGAGCGCGGGGGAGTGTGTCAATCCGACCAAGGTGCTGGGGTTTTCGCAGGATTACAATGAGCTGTTCGTCGCGTCGTCCACCAGGATCTTCATGGTCAATCTTGAGTCATTGCGGTTCAAGGAGCTTTGCAAAATGGACGAGTTCTTGGACTCCCCCGACTCCCGTCCTATATATGCCGTGTATCCGATCGCAAGTTTCTATGATGCAGATAGTTCATCGTCTTCTGCATAAGCCAGTGGTAGAACAATCTACTTTAGCTCATGTATTCCAGAGTGTGTAACTTATGTTGCTATGGTATCAAAGTTACGATCTTTTGAGTGAGTATTTTCTCATCCTGAGATACAAGCATTTGTAAACTACCAACCGAAACCCATAAAACAATGTAAATACTTAAAATTGATGAGTTTGGATGCCTAAATCTAATTATTTTCATCCCAGTAGTAGCTGATAATTCAAATCGACGCATTTGGAATTTAGGATGCTTAAATCTACTTCCTTTCATCCAGTGACTGTTGTCTGAAGTATCCCAGCCAAAATCAATTGTTCTTCTATTGTTCATTTCTTTTCTGAATGATTGCTTCTGTTAATAAACTCACCACAATGGTGATGTTAATGTATTTACTGTCTGACATAATAAGCTGTAAATTTGAGATCTTTGCTGATAAAATTGTTTGATTTTTCAAATTTGTCTGCCACCGGTTGCTAAGATGAAACTGCTTCCAAAATACTCCTGCTATGGCATATGACGCTGGTTCATGTGTATCAAAGTTTAGACATTCTAAAGAGTAGACTTGTAGGACTTAACAATATGTTTTGGCTGCTTTGCTCATTGATTCCTGTTGAGAGTGTCGTTCATGTAATGCCAGTAGGGATTGTTAGAGTGGCTGATTCCATTAATTAATACAATAGCATCTGCTTTTTAATTACGGCTGGTTAGTATCGTTAATTTTTGTTCTGTTGATCCTACTTGCTTGCTTATTGCTCCTATCCACAAGCTCTAAAGTCGACGTTTACGATGGTATATCTCCATCATGGCAAATACTCAATACTGGGGATAGCACACTTTTTCTTTAATTAGCCCTTGTTCGTATACTCTTATGAAGCGACTTGTTTAAGATGGAGCCTTTTTGCTGTTTTCTTCAGAGGCCTTTTTCTTCAGTGGGAGTGCCGTTTCATAAAGGGTAACGTGTGTGTTGATATGAAGTGAACGTGTTCTTTTCTGGACAGTGACAGTGGTTGTTTAGATCCCGATGCATTAATCTGAAGTGTCAATCTGTGCAATTCTATAATTCAAAAATGAGTAAATCGCATCAACAGTCCGTAAGTAGGTTTGAGCTTGTAAATAGTAAATTGTTCATCGAGATCTCTAAACTTAGTTTATTATATCATCCCGATCCAAAGACTTATTTGATCACGATCGTCTAGTACGTGCCAGCGATAGAGAAAGGGGGGGGGGAGCTTTATAATGAATATATTTTCTCATCCTGAGATACAGAAGTTTGTAAAGTAGCAAGGAACCCATGAAACATTGTAAAGGCAAGTTAGTAACTCATAAGCTGACTATGTTTGGATGGCTAAATCTAATAACTTCGGCTACATCGACCATGGGTATTCTATGCATGGCTTCATCGAGACCACGGCTCCCTCGCGTCCTTTGATTTGGCTACATCGATTACGGCATAAAAGGGCTATCATCCATGTTGAGCACTTTTGCTAGTTTTTCTTTAGTCTAAGCCTCCGCGCTGTTTACGCTTGGACTGCAGGGGAAGTTAGAGTATATGTTAGGATATGGTTGATTTGTGTGGACTTCTTTCATATCTGTAATCTTTTCTTATCTCTACCCCATGTATCTCCTATATATACTGGCCCCCGAGTTTCAATACAATGTGCATTTCTCTATCTCTACTATTTAACACCATGCCAAGTCGGTAACTCAAAATTGATGCGTTTGGATGCTTAATTCTAATTCCTTCATCCAATAACAGTTCCTAACTCAAAATCGATGCATTTGGATGCTTAAATCTGCTTCCTTTCATCCATTTATTGTTGTCTGAAGTGTCCCATTAGGAATTAACTGTTCTTACTTCCTCCGTCCCATAATATTTGTCGTTTAGGTTGTTTAGCATGTACTAATATTAGGAGAAAAATACTATAATATCATCAGGAATTAACTGTTCTTACTTCCTCCGTCCTATAATATTTGTCATTTTAGGTTGTTTAGCATGTACTAATGTTAGGAGAAAAATACTATAATATCATTAGGAATTAACTGTTCTTACTTCCTCCGTCCCATAATATTTGTCGTTCTAGGTTGTTTAGCATGTACTAATGTTAGGAGAAAAATACTATAATATCCTTTAATAAATAATGTATAGTTGGATGTAGGAGGGTGGTTGGTTGTAGAATGGGAAGAAATTTGAATTGAAAGTGGTTGATGTAACAAGTAGTACTCCAAAGTGACAACTATTTTGGGACAATATTTAAATGCTAGAAAGATAAGTATTGTGGGACAGAGGAAGTATATTATTGTTCACTTCTTTTCAAATGACTGCTTTGCTACATGAGTTCTTGTTATAAACTGAAAGGATACAACACTGAGAATTTTCGTTATAAACTCAACACAAGTGTGATGCTAATGTAACTTTTGCTGCTGCCTGCTGAGCGGCGATATGCTGGTTCATGTGGATCAAAATATAGACATTCTACGGAGTGGACTTGTAGGAATTAACTAAGATTGTTTTGGCTATTTTTCTCATTCTTGTTGAGAGTCAGCGGTTTATGCAGTGCCCATAGGGATTATTAGACAGTGATGACTTGGTCCACTTTTTTCTCCTGGGTTAGTATCGTGTTAAAGTTTTTTTTATATATATTTTTGCTTTTGTTATCTTCCGAGAACATTTGAGTGCTTGAGGCAGTGTCACTTGTCAATTACTGCTCCGGTGACTGTTAATTTGGATTTTCTATGCGTGGTGCCTTGCATTGCATGTCACTAGCTAGAAAAGTAGTACAAGGTCCATCAAATATCTGGATAAATTCACCTCCCTTGTGTGGAATAGTAATGCTCGGTTGACTACGCCAGTCGCCTCCCCCCTCCCTCCGCCGGTGCCAGTGTCCGTCTCCTCCTACGCCATCGACGCCGCCTCCACACCAGCCGGCCACTGGTGAGCGTTTCTCAAGAGAGAAATTAACTGTATTCATATATACTAGCTAGTTCGTCTGTCTAGGTTTTCTCTACTGTTGTTCACTAGTATTATGTTACAAGAATTTGTTGTCAATAAACAACAAGGTGAGATCTGTTCAACGAGTTCTTGGATTAGATCTGTTTGGCTAGTTCTTGCATCAAAGATGCCGATCAGAAGCTTGTATACTACTAGCAGAGTGAAACTCAATTTTTTTATCCATCCTGGACCCTCCTTTTTTCCCCCAATTACTACTAGCAGAGTGAAACTCAAAGATGCCGCCCACACCACCACAGCCCCGCCCCTCTCTCCACCTCGCCGCTGCCGGAGCTCGTCAGTGGTGAGCCGGGAAGGCGGCGGCGAGGCCCTCCACTTAGGCGACTTCTTCCTTGGCGCGAGGAGGACAGAGTTAAGCCGACGACGCCCACAACCACGGCCGGAGGTGAAGACGGCGGGGCGGCTCGGGGAGGCGGTGGATCCGGCACCTTTGTGGCTGAATCTGGTCGCCCCTTGTCTGGATAGGGCCCGCGCGACGGCCAGGTCTTGGCGGCGGCGCGCGGGCGGCTGTGGGGCGTTGTGGGCCAACACGGAACGGCGGCCCAGGGACCAGCGTGGTGTGGTTTTGGGCGAACGGTGGCAGAGGATCCGGTGCCCCGTGGCCAGATCTGGTCGCCCCACGCCCGGCTCAAGCCGGCGCGGGCGGCCGAGGGGCGTCACGGGCCTGTGCGGGGCTGCGTAGCGTGGCGTTGCCTGGGCGGATGGTGGCGGCGGCCCTCCCGAAGGGCGCGACCAGCTCAGCAGCCGGGCGATGGCCTGGGGTTGGCGCAGCGCAACCTGCGCGGATATGGCGGCGGCCCTCTCGGAGGGCGCGGCCAGAAGGCTATGGTCGGTGCGGCGTGGCCTGGGCGGTTTGGACGGCGGTGTTGGGATGGTTCGCCCGGAGGCCGCGGTCTGACCATCTGGTGCAGCGGTGGTGGCGTTCGAGGTGGAGATGGCGGTCGTAGGCCTTGAGGCAGGGCGCAAAGGGAGCAATGGCAGTGCTAAGGGAGCTGGCAGCGGTGGGTCGTCTTCCTCGTTGTCGATCTGCACCCTTGCCCTTCCTGGAGCTCCTCCCCTTCTATGTGGGGAGTTTCTATGTTGGATTGAGGCGGCAGCCGGTTAGCGAGGGAAGCTCAGATCGCCATCACGACGCTGTCTAGTTCCGGGTTCTCTTTCGGCCAAAACTAGCAAGGAGGCCGGCAGATGGTGGGACGGAGGAGGCCTGGGCCAGTTCCTAGGGGTGGCGGCAGCTCTCTGCAGCAAGTGTGGTGGTCGGCCGGTGGAGGGGTGCCGACGTGGTGCGGTGGAGGCCTCGTGCTAATCTGCTTGCGAGATGGTTCCTGAGTTGATGGGCGACGAACTTCAAGCAAGGTTGCATGGGTTCTGGGCGAAAGCCTCGCCTGATGGTTCATCGGGCTGGCAGCGGTGACGCCTTTGGGCGTCGTAACCTCCTTGGGGGCGTTGGCAATGATACCCCTCTCCCTTGGTGAGTTTCACTAGGTGAAAACCACATGTTCCTTAGATGGGCGATGGCGGCGTCTTTGATGTCGTGACCTCCATGGGGGCATCGTTTTTCAGAGTCTCGTCTTTGTTGTTTTGTCGTTGGCCCGGCGGCGATCGGTCACGCATAGCGGGGGTCGTTTCGGTGCTAGGTTCTTCTCTCAATGGGTTGTGTCTGTGTGGTTAGCATGTGGCTTTGGTTGTGCATTTTGATGCACCTCCGTCCTCGACAGCTTCTGTCGAGTTTTTTCTTGTAAACTTTATTCCTTTTTAATGTACTCGGATGGCCTCCTTCAGCCTTCTCGGCGAAAAAAAAATACCACTTATAATTTTATAGTATACCATTATACCACCAAGATGGTCATAGAGCTTGCATAAACGTCGACTGGTGCTGTTTGGATCTTCTATCCCAATCTGTATCTGTTTTGGTAATTGGATGAATTTTACTGGAAGTTAGACTCGCACACAACTAAGGTCCTGTTTGTTTCAGCTTGAGATTATTGTAATCTAGATTATTAAATCAGATTACTCTAAGCTGGATTATAATAAGCTGACATAAAATAAGCTACGAGTTGTTTGTTTCTCTAGATTATTAGATGCATCTAAGGCTAGTGGGTCTTTAGCCACTCAATAATCTGAAAAAAGCTCTTCTAGAGGAGATTATTGTATTTTAGTAATCTGGCTTATAGATTATAATAATCTAGCATAATAATCTACTTGTTTGTTTCAGCTTACTCCTAATAATTTAGATTATAATAATTCTAAACTGAATCAAACAGGGCCTAAATCCTCGTATAATTAAAAGGTGTCCCAAACAGGGAAAGACGGCATAACATAATGGACACAACAAATCTTCACCCTGAATCCAAAAGTTCAAAGGCATACAAATTTATCCTAAAACTTGCGGCGCAAAATAGAGCTGAAGGCGATTGTATTCTGCAAAATATATTAGGTCAAATGAAGTCAGGCTCGTATCAAACATAAACCATTTTTCTTGTCACATGCATATAAGAAACGACATCGATTTTCATGAGATTGTTGAAAATTTAATTTAGGTTATGCTTTTTGTTTTATAAGCTGTCAGCAGTTCAAGTTAAGGTCTGTTGCAACTCTGCTTTTTAGGGACAATTACCTTTGGAATATAGCCATATATTTTTTATACTATGCACATGTGTGGTAAAAAAAAATCTAACAATGCATTTAAATTGATATTTAACTTATACTTATCATGTGACCAGGCCATCATCAATTTATTTGAAGCAAGAACGATCATATTGTATAATTATGGATCTTTCAGAAAGCAAGCACAAAGAGTATATTGAAAGGGCACAATGGATAGAGGAGAACATTTCTAATATAAAGCCTTTCACAGAAGAAGATATAAAAAGAATTACCAGTGACTACAACACCAATCTTGGAAATGGTGGATTCGGAAAAGTTTACAAGGGAGTTCTTGATGATAACCATTTCGTTGCAGTGAAGAAGTATATTAAAATGGATTCTGAAGAAATGTTTGCCCAAGAAGTACGTGTTCACAGTCAAATCAACCATAAAAATGTAGTCAGGCTAATTGGCTACTGCATCGAGAAAAATGCTCCAATGATGGTCATGGAGTATGTGCCTAATAGGGACCTTGATTACCATCTTCATGACAAGAATAGCCTTGATTCATTGGACATAAGATTGGATATTGCTATAGAGTGTGCAGATGCTCTAGGGTATTTACATTCTATGTGCAGCCCTGTTCTACATGGTGATGTAAAGCCTTCCAATATTCTGCTGGATGACAATTTTAATGCAAAAATAACAGATTTTGGAATATCGAGACTTCTCTCGACAGACAAAACTCATACTGTTAAGTGTATAGGGAGTATAGGTTACGTGGATCCCCTGTATTGTCGGGAGGGACGTCTCACCTCCAAAAGTGATGTTTATAGTTTTGGAATAGTTCTTCAGGAGCTTATCACCAAGAAAAAGGCGGCAAGTCTGGCTCAAGCTCTTGCTGAAGGAAAGGGGGTGACTGAATTGCTTGATCCCAAAATTTGCAATGAGAGCAACATGAAGGTTTTAGTGGAGATTGGAAAATTACTACAGGAATGCCTAACAGAGGACATTCATAGACGTCCGGATATGTGCGACCTGGCTGGGCACCTTCGGATGCTTAGGAAATTCTGTTTGAGACAACCTGCTCCACTAGAAAATTTTGGTTGGCACCTCTTTCCTGAAACACAGAATGAAGATAAAGAACAAAGCCAGCAAGGTACAAACAATGTCAGCTCCAGTTTGATGGCGTTCCCTAAGATGGCAGGCATTTTCAACCGGAACATGTACAAATCTAGAAAGAAAGGAACCCCTCTGTATATTAGTGGAAAAAGAATGTTCACAGCACGTGAAATAAAAGTAATAACAAATAACAATTCAACAATTATTGGTAGAGGTGCATTTGGTAATGTCTACCTAGGAATTCTTGAGAATTATAGAAAGGTGGCAGTGAAGACATACATAAAAGGAACTGAACATGAAGAGGATCGATGTGGTAAAGAGCTGAACCTTCCCGAACTGATCCATAAGAACATTATCCAACTGTTGGGTTTCTGCTGTAAGCTGGATGCTGTAATATTGGTTTATGAATTTGCTAACAAAGGGAGCCTCTACGACATACTCCATGGTACTAGCAATTTTCCTTTCCCACTAGATTTACGTCTAGATATTGCTGTTGGGTCGGCAGAAGGACTGGCATATATGCACAGTAGATCCAAACCCATACTACATGGAGATGTCAAAACAACCCATATACTTTTTGATGACAACATTGTGCCTAAAATCTCAGGTTTTGGATCATCACAGATAGGAGAAGATAGCACATGGGTTGTGGCAGCTGACATCAATTACATAGACCGAAGGTACATTCAAACCGGACTTTTCACACGGAAGAGTGATATCTATAGTTTTGGAGTTGTTCTCTTGGAACTCATCACCAGGAAACGAATTTTAGATAGTAAGAAATGCAGTCTTGTTGTCGAGTATGTCAATTGTTATGAGAAAGAAAACAGTGGGAGGATTATGTTTGACAATGAGATCACTGCTGAGGAAAACATGGCCACCCTTGAAGCAATTGGCATTCTAGCAATGAAGTGTTTAAGTGATAATATAGATGAACGACCAGAAATGAGAGAAGTAGCCGAACAACTGGTGATGCTTAAAATGGCTTGGAAGCAGCTCAAAGGAAACATATAAGTTGTCACTTTCAAGACAGCCATGGGAAACCACCAAAGCTTGACACAGAAGATTTATGAGGAATGAAGTAAATTAGCTCACAAGATCTTTTCAGCACTACTTGTTCTACTAGTATCGATCAATTAAGTTTCTCATGTTTGGTGTAATTGTTATCTGAACTTCTGTTAGCATTTGGAACACTAGTTATAGCAGTCTGTATGTTATAAGCAGTAACAGTAATTTGCTACCGCTAGTATTCCTTTTGATCCGTGATTAACAAGTACTATTATCCGACATGTCAAAGGGGAACAATAGCAAGCAAAGTACACACAAATTTAATTTGAACCGTTGTTCTTAAACATGCATCATATATAACACCTCACATCTCATTCCATATGGTTCGTGGATGAAATAGCCATATGTAATTCAGTCAAAATACGCACCTCAAATCCCAGCTAGCGGCGGCCTGACCGTGAGACGCGACCGCTCCCAACGAGGCGACGACGGAGGATACTGCCGCCGACCTCACTCGCGCCACCGCTTGCGTTACAACAGCTCGCTCCGCCGCCGCTCGCGTCTCATCACCAGCTTTTCCATCGGCCCGCCGGCTGCCGCTGGGTTGGTTGGCAGCTTGGGGAATTAGGAGGGGAATAAGATCACTTTGACTTCCTCAACTGACCACCGAATCTAAATCGTATCCCTCAACTACAATACCAGAAATCTCGACACCCCGAACTTGCAAAACCGGTGCAATTTGACTTCCTCGGCGGTTTTGGGGTGGTTTCGCTGACATGGCGCCTATGTGGCGATATTGACCGAGTCTTCGGTCCACGTGGCGTTGACGTGGCACTTACGGGGCAATAGAATTAAAATATATGCATGGGACCCATTAGTCATTCACACCAAAAAAAAAAAAAAGTGGGCCCACATGTCAATCCTTCCTACTTCCTCCTCCCTCTCTCCCTTCTCTCTCTTTCTCTCAATCTCTCCCCTTCTTCCCATTCGGCCGGCGGGCGGGAGGGCGGTGAGAGCGAGCGGCCGGCCTAGCTCGGCCTCGGTGGGGAGGCTACGGCGCACCGCCGGGGTCCACCGACGATGGCAACGGCTCACGGACGAGGGGAGCGGCGGTGGCCATCGGAGCTTCTTGGGCGCCGCCAGCACCGAGCTGACGGCGGTCGAGCAGTGGAGTGACGCAGCGAACACGAGCAGGACGACGCCCTGACCTTCTCCAGCCCCGCCGCCCCGACCTTCTCCAGCGGCCTCCTCATCACCCCCTCGCGCCAGTCGCTTCATCACCGACAGCGACCACGCCGGTAACCGCGAGGACGAGGATGACGAGCGGCAGCACGGGCCGTCAGAGACCACGCCGGTAACCGCCAGGACGAGGATGACAAGCAGCAGCGCGGGCCGCCGCCGCCGTTCCACTCGTCCTCCCATTGCCGCGAGTCGCCGCCGCCGTTCCCCTCGTCCTCCCACTGCTGCGAGTCGCCGCCGCCGTTCCCCTCGTCCTCCCACTACCGCAAGCCACCACGGCCGAGCCACCGCCGCGCCCCCGGTCCGGTTCCGATGCGCCCCAATGCCGCCAGTCGCCCTCCTGCCCGTCGGCCGAATGGGAAGAAGGGGAGAGAAAGAGAGAGAAGGGAGAGAGGGAGGAGGAAGAAGGAAGGGCTGACATGTGGGCCCCACATGTCAGTGGGTCCACATTTTTTTGTGTGAATGGCTAATGGGTCCCATGCATATTTTTTAATTCTACTGCCATGTAAATGTCATGTCAACGCCACGTGGACCGAAGACTCCGTCAATATCGCCACGTAGGCGCCACGTCAGTGAAACCGCCCCCAAAACCGCCGAGGGAGTCAAATTGCACCAGTTTTGAAAGTTCGGGGGTTGAGATTTCTGGTATTGCGGTTGAGGGATACGATTTAGATTCGGTGGTCAGTTGAGGGAGTCAAAGTGGTCTTATTCCATCAGGAGGAGATGTTGACTGCGCTGGGCAGGGCTGGGCAATGGGCTAGCCCACGGTGTTGTGGCCCATTCAGGGCAAATTCCGCTGTACCTTCAGGTAATTTTTATTTTTAAGAAAAGAATTCTACGTTTTGCGAATGAAAATGTATCGGTTTTACCAATTTCCATCAACGAATATAAGTACTTCCTCCGTTTCACAATGTAAGTCATTCTAGCATTTTCCACATTCATATTGATATTAATGAATCTAGACATATATATCTTTGTCTAGCTTCATTAACATCATATGACATGCTATCGTACAAGTGTTTGTCTTCTTTTTATCATCATCTTCAATTGACCTTTCTTATTCAAGATCAGTTCACCCCATGCAAAAAGTCCATTCATTACTAGAATTTTTTTTTTCAGGCGGTCATAGTCTCCGTCTGTCCCTAGAGGCCTGCAAAAATCAAAGATTTTTTGCAAGCGGACCCCTTGTCCGTTTACGAAAATTATTTTTCCAGGTGACTCCGTTAACCGGTCCGCTGGACATCTAAAGCAGACCACCTACAAAAATAATTTGAAAATATTTTGGGCAACAAAATATATCTGAAAATATCCCCATCCAGCTACCATTTGCACAGATTAAGCACCATACAAATCAAATGAGAAGAATAAGATTCACATATCAAATATCACCATACAAATGAGAAGAACAACATTCACATAGTCCTCATAAATAAAGTGAAAAAAAAAGAAACTATGGATCAAGATCTAGAGAAAGAAGAACAATGGAGGTGTCACATCCTGATTTTTGTTTCAGGGTTTATAAATTATTTAATAAATTATTATTAGAATTTATATTAAATGATGTTTAATTTACAAGTGAAGTTAAATGTGGGAAATAAAATTTCCTAAATATAAAGCATGGATGGATTTAATTTTTATTAAATTCTCCATGATTAAGTCAACTCTCTGAAATTTTCTCGGATTTTTCAGAGCTCAATTCCTAAATGATACAAAGAACAGTTCAGTAATTATTTGATCAATAATGATCAAATTATATTTGTTAAGTGCTTTTCTTGTTTAAAATCCTTAAATTATAAATTGTTGTTTAAAAGGAATTATTAGAAATGATTTTAAAAGCCTAGAAGAGAAGATCTAATTTTAATTTGCTAAATCTCAACATAAAATTGGGCTAGATAAAATTTTGTTAAATACTTTGCTTAATTCTATAATTCCTAGATTTTTCTGGGATTTATTTGAGCTAAGGAAGTATTTTTAATAAATGGAATTGCATTTCATGAATAATTTAAATTGAAAAAGGTTTTTAAAAGTCTCTTTTGGCTTTGGGCCGAAAGTCGGCCCAAAACCCTCTCTCTCTCTTTCCCTCGGCCCAGTCCGGCCCAATCCGCCGAGCCGCCGCTCTCCTCTCTCTCTCAGCCGCTGACAGGTGGGGCCCGTCTGTCAGGTCTGTCTTCCTCCTAGCGCCGCCGCCGCCGCCCGAAACCCTAGCCGAGCCGCTCCGCCGCCGCTTTCCAAAATTCGGTCGATCCTTTCCTTCTCCGGCCGAATTGATAGAGGGGAAACAATCTTCTCGATCTCCTCTTCCTTTTCTCTTTTGGAAACATCGGCTAATTTTCTTTGGAAACCGGTGGATTCGAGATCGAATCAGATTCCTCTCTCTCTCTCCCGAACCCGATCTTTCCTTCTCGCCGCCGATCGCCGTGGGCCTCCGTCGCCGCTCGCTAGCCCCTATATAAGGACCCCCGGTGTCTCCTCTACCCGCCGCCACCTTTGCCTTAGCCCGCCGTCGTGTCTAGCGCCGCCTCCGCGTAGCCCTAGTCGCCGCCGTCGTTGCAGCCGCCGTCGTCGGTCGCCGTCGCCACCATCGGGTTCGCAAAGTCGTCGCCATCCCCGTCCACCGCTTCGCCACCGCCGAAGACCGCCGGAGCTCCGTCGCCGCCGTCAACCCGATCTCCGCCGTCGCTTCTTCCTCGTCGCCGGCGCTGTCCGTTGCTTCTCCGCTGCTTCTTTGGTCACCGGTGAGTTCGCCGCGTCGCCCTCTACGTCTTGGTGCCCTCCGTTTGTGCCGTAGAGCCGCCGTTCGCCGGCGAGCGTGCGCCGTCCGAGCCGCCGAGCCGCCGCCGCCGGTGGTGACGTCATCGCTGACGTCATCGTCCCCGTCTCCCGTGAGCCGGTCGTGGACCGATCGATCTCGGCCGTCCGTTTTGGATAGGGTTGATCTCGGCCGTCCGTTCCCGTGAACCGCCGCCGTGCACCCGGTCCACCGAAACCCTAGCCGCTGACGCAATAATCCTCCTTTTCCTTTTCAAAAATAATTCATTATTGCGTCATAATTCAATTAAAATCAATATAAGTGTTTTAATCCGATCTAATCTTTAAAAATTCATAACTAATTCATCTTAACTCAGTTTAATGTGGTTCAAGTTGCAAAAGTTGTATAAAATAAAGATCTACATATTAAAATTGTCCATAAATTGAATTAAATTTATTTAATTCTTTTTAAATGGGCTTTAAATAGATTTAATCTTGTAAAATTCATAATAAATTCATTTGAAGTCAGAATGAGGCCGTTCAAGTCTCATAATTCATCTAAAAATATGATCTACATGTTTGTTTACTTTTTATGTATTGTTTATTTGGTTTTTATTAGTCTTTTCCTTATATTGCGTGTTAGCTTGTCGTTTCCGTCGTTGCGAAGGTTCGCGAGTGCGCCGGAAGTGTTCAAGAAGATTAATTGAAGAACAATTATTGCAAGGCAAGTCACACAGATCCTAAACACAATCCTTTGAGCATGTTGATCATATATTTAAATTCTCTATTTATTTCAACTGTGCATTTATTTTCGAATGTCACTGGGTGGTGTGAACCTATTCCTTCGTTATGGCCTGTTTGCATTGATTACTTTATTCCTTGATACCTTGGGTTATTATAATTTGACTAGTTGAGCTTTATATATTGGTTCAGCTAGATATTAGATATGATTGCTTAGCCATGCTTAGAAACATTAGCACACTATTGGGATAACTTATGATTCATTATTATTTAATGATGGTTTAATGATAGTTCACGATGGTCAATCGTGATTGGTTAATTAATTACTTGCCAACTAAAACTTGATAATGGTGGGTTGTGAGCACATGGTTTTGAGAGTCGTGCTCATGACAATTAAGGACCGGTTCGCGAGCTACTATTGTGAAACATTAACCGTGCCAACCACAAGCCAGCGTGGGCAACGGCTTTACCTTTTTGTATAGCATGATTCATTGCGGAGCACCAGACTGAGAAGTGGCGGAGATAAGCCCACGGGGGTCGCTGGGGAGTCCATGCCTTGTTTTATAAGGGGGTGATTATGATCCAGGAATGGTGCACTGTCACACCCTGATTTTCGTTTCAGGATTTATAAATTATTTAATAAATTATTAATAGAATTTATATTAAATGTTCTTTAATTTACAAGTGAAGTAAAATGTGGGAAATAAAATTTCCTAAATATAAAGCATGGATGGATTTAATTTTTATTAAATTCTCCATGGTTAATTATACTCTCTAGAATTTTCTCGGATTTTTCGGAGCTCAATTCCTAAATGATACAAAGAACAGTTCAGTAATTATTTAATCATTAAATGATCTAATTATAATTGTTAAGAGCTTTTCTTGTTTAAAAATCCTTAAATTATAAATTGTTGTTTAAAAGGAATTATTAGAAATAATTTTAAAAGCTTAAAAGAGAAGATCTAATTTTAATTTGCTAAATCTCAATATAAAATTGGGTTAGATAAAATTTTATTAAATACTTTGCTTGTTCCTCTATTTTCTAGAATTTTCTGGGAATTGTTTCAGCAAGGGAAGTATTTTTAAATAAATGAAACATCATTTCACGAATTATTTTAATTGAAAAAGTTCCAAAATCCCTCCCTAAAGTTGTTGGGCCGTTTCCGGCCCAACTCTTCTCTCTCCCGCCCGCGGCCGAGCCGGCCCAGCCGACTCAGCCGGCCCAGCCAAGCCGCCAGCCCTCCCCCTCCTGTGGAGACCGACAGGTGGGCCCCACCTGTCGGGAGCTCCTTCAACCTCCAGCCGGCCATGGAGCCGAGCCCGAGCCGCCCTACCGCGCCGCTTTGCCGCTTCAAATCCGCCTCAATCCGGCCCCGATTCTTCCGGATTTTTGAGGGGTTTTTATCCTCTCGTCTTCCTCTATCTTTCCCCTCAAAAATCGGAGCAAATCGTTGTGTATCTTGCCCGAATCGAACTCGTTTTTGAGTTTATCTCCAAAACCGAGTTATTGATTTCCCGGATCGATTTCTTGCGGGAGGAGTCCGATCTCTTCAATCCAAGGCTATAAATAGGACCCTCTAGTCCTCCTCTTTCGTTTGCCCCCTTTCCCGAGCTCTCTAGTGCGCCGTAGAGTCGTCGCCGCGTCGTTTTAGCCGCCGCCGTCGCCGGCCAACCACCAGCCGCGCCGCGCCGTCGCCCTAGCCGTCGCCGCCGCTTGCCGCGTCGCCTTCGCCGTTGCCGCCGCTTGCCATCGCCGCCCGTAGGTGCGCCAAGGGGTGGAGAAGCCCGGCCGCCTGTCCCCCTTCGCCGCCGGCCACCGGAGAGCTGTCGCCGCCGTTCAACCGAGCCGCCGCCGCCTCTTGCGTCGTCGCCGGCCGTCGTCGGTTGTCGTGGGACGTTTTGGTGAGTACCATCGGGTTCGTCTCGTCGTCCTCTTCGCGTAGGTGCCCTTGGATAGGCCGGCCGACCTCTCTATCGCCGGCGAGGTCGTCGCCCGTGTCATGCTGGCGATGATGACGTCAGCATGACGTCATGATTCCTTTTTTCCAATTTCTTTTAATAGATTAAATCTTCGGAAAATCATAACTAAATAACCGTAGATCCGTTTCAGGTGGTTCAAGTTGCTAAATTTTTCTAAAATAAAGATCTACATATTAAAATTGTCCATAAATTGAATTAAATTAATTTAATTCTTTTTAAATGGGCTTTAATTAGATTTAATCTTGTAAAATTCATAATAAATTCATTTGAAGTCAGAATGAGGCCGTTCAAGTCTCATAATTCATCTAAAATTATGATCTACATGTTTGTTTACTTTTTATGTACTGTTTATTTGGTTTTTATTAGTCTTTTTCTTCGTTTTGCGTGTTAGCCTGTCGTTTCCGTCGTTGCGAAGGTTCGTGAGTGCGTCGGAATTGATCAAGAAGATTAATTGAAGATCGATTATTGCAAGGCAAGTCACACAGATCCTAAACACAATCCTTTGAGCATGTTGATCCTATATTTAAATTCTCTATTTATTTCAACTGTGCATTTATTTTCGAATGTCACCGGGTGGTGTGAACCTATTCCTTTGTTATGGCCAATTTGCATTGAATGCTCTATTCCTTGATACCTTGGGTAATAAATTGATTAGCTTGAACCTTATATATTGGATTGGTTCAGCTAAATGCTATATGTAAGTTTGCTTAGCTATGCTTAGAAACATTAGCTAACTAAAGGGGTTAATTATAAACTATGTTATATTATTATTAATTATGGTTACATTAAATGGTAGCTCACGATGATTAATCGTGTGATGTTAATTAATTGATAATTAAAACCTGGTTAAGGTGGGTTGTGAGCATATGGTTTTGATGGTTGTGCTCATGACAATTAAGGACCGGTTCGCGAGCTACTGTTGTGAAACATTTATCGTGCCAACCACAAGCCAGCGTGGGCAACGGCTTTATCTTTTGTATAGCATGATTCATTATAGTGCGCCAGACTGAGAAGTGGCGAGAAGTCCGCGGGGGTCGCTGGGGAGTCCATGCCTTGTTTATAAGGGGGTGATTATGATCCAGGAACGGTGCACTGTTTTGAGTTGTGTTGTGCAAAGGGTATTGTCACGATTTCCCCCTTTGCAATGCCGTGGTGGTATTTCGGGGCATGGCAACATGTGTGGAATCGTGTCTTGTGGGTACAGTGGTACACCTCTGGCCAGAGTAAAACTATTCGAATAGCCGTGCCCGTGGTTATGGGCGGGTTGAGCAATGTTTTTCGTGATTAGTCTCACACCTCTCACAATAATTATGGATGTTATACCTGGTAATAATTTGCTTAGCTCCTGGTTTGGAGTTAGATCTGTACAGCCGGGTATGGTTGTTCAGGATGGTTGGGCCTGTGCAGCATGGGTGTGCTGTTCAGTGTTGATTAAAAATTGATGATTAATTACTCTACTGTTTTACTTATCTTAAATGTTTTGCTAAATGCTGCTTTTGCAAATGAGCCTATATTATGCCATTCTTTGGAATCCTTGTGCACTTGCATATTTGCTGTGTGGCTTGTTGAGTATGTCATATGCTCATTCTTGCAATAATCATCAAACCTCAGTTGAAGATAAAGGATCCAGAAGGAGAAGACGTTTGGCTTATATCCCAGTTGAGCTGCCTGTGGGAGTGGAGCTGAAGCCATCGCTAGACCGTTAATTCCGCTGTTGTTTTCTTTTCTTTGTAAGTATGTAACGTTATTATTAAGATGGATTTGTATATTAAATTGTCAGTTTGTGTACCTCGGCTGATTCCTGGACGAGGATTTTATGCACAAATTAGTTCGGAAATTACTAGTGAATTTCCGGGCGTGACATGCACTGTGGTGAGTTGTGTTATGCAGAGGGTATTGTCACAGCCTCTATTCGGGTACTTTCCAGTATCGCGAAGCATGGTAGACATGATGTTGAGGCTGTGTCTTGTGGGTACAGTGGTACACCTCTGGCCAGAGTAAAACTATTCGAATAGCCGTGCCCGCGGTTATGGGCGGGTTGAGCAATGTTTTTCGTGATTAGTCCCACACCTCTCACCATAACTATGGATGTTATACTGGGTAATAATTTGCTTAGCTCCTGGTTTGGAGTTAGATCTGTTCAGCCGGGTATGGTTGTTCAGAATGGTTGGGCCTGTACAGCATGGGTGTGCTGTTCAGTGTTGATTAAAATTTCTGATTAATTACTCCACTGTTTTACTTCTCTTAAATGTTTTGCTAAATGCTGCTTTTGCAAATGAGCCTATATTATGCCATCCTTTGGTATCCTTGTGCACTTGCATATTTGTTGTGTGGCTTGCTGAGTATGTCATATGCTCACCTTGCAATAATCAATCAACCTCAGTTGAAGAAAAAGGATCCCGAAGGAGAAGACGTTTGGCTTATACCCCAGTTGAGCTGCCTGTGGGAGTGGAGCCGGAGCTTCGCTAGATTTTATTTTCCGCTGCAGTTTTCTTCTTGTTGAGGACTAAGTGCCTCATAAGTAAGTATTTATCGTTTTTAGTTAATTTGATGAATCTGTATATTAAATTGTCAGTTTGTGTACCTCGGCTGATTCCTGGACGAGGATTTTATGCACAAATAAGTTCGGAAATTACTAGTGAATTTCCGGGCGTGACAGGAGGAGCTCTGGATCTGGATCTGCCGCCGGCCCTCCTCACCTCGCCGAGCTGCCGCTGCTGGACCTCCTCGCCTTGCCAAGCCACTGCGCCGCATGACCTCCTCCTCGCCGAACCGCACCAACCCCGCTGTCGGCCCTCCTCCTTGCCGAGCCGCCACCACCGCTCCTCCTTGCCAAGCCGCTGCCGACCCTCCTCGCCTTGCTGAGCCGCCGCTGGACCCGGCCTCCTCCTCCTCGCCAAGTCGCTACCGACTCTCCTCGCCTTGCCGAGCTGCCGCAGCCGGCGGACCTCCTTGCCTTGCTGATCCGCCGCCGCCGCTAGACCTCCAACTTCTCGCCTATCCCGCCTGTGGAGATTATGGGTACCATATACCTGCATAGCATGGATATCCTACTGGTTGCGGGGGATAGACTATGTAGATAGATTATGTTAGGAAAGGACTCGGGTATTATGCTAACTTGTATATCAAGGAAATATCCCGTAGTCCTGGTTAGTTACAATTGTAATATATCTGTTAGCCTAGGCTGTAAGGCATATGGGTAGTACATTGTAATCTCGGCACCTCCCCCTATATAAGGAGGGGTTCGGGTGCTCCTAGGGGCATAGACTTATCCCCCAGATCGTCAGATCAATAATACACTCGGCGAAATATTTCCCCGGATAGGAGTAGAGTATTACTTCTCATCGAGAAGTCCTGAACCTGTATAAACCTTTGTCTCCTGACCCATCCACTTTTCTAGCTTGATTGCCACCCCCTTTTAGTATTGCTGAAATCTTATTTCAACAGTTGGTGTGTCAAGTAGGTGTTGCGTCAAGTGTTTGGCCGACTAGTGCGATGCGATTCGTTTCGGGCATCGACGACTTCGCCTTCCCTCCCGGGCAGGCGTACCAGTTCGGTAGCCTCGACTTCACCACCGACAGCTTCAGCAAGATCTCTCTTCTCGATTCGGATTCGAACCAGTCGGGAGGAGATAGCGGCTCGCCCCATTCGGTCTCCCGGACTAGGCCGAGATCTACTCCAGGGTTTTCTCATCTGACTTGGCTTCAAACCACTCAGATGGGACCTCGACGTTTTCATCTTCAAGATTAGATCAAGACAGCACAGTTTATCCATCAATCATGATGCGGCTACCAGATGATCTAGCTACTGTTTTTGGTTCAAGAGCGCCTTCTCCCCGTAGGCCTAGATCTGACTCGGCTTCGACCACAGTCGGATCTAGCTCCAAGGAAGTCGGCATAATCCTTCAACGACTCGAATCGTGTTCTACAGAAGAAATCGAAGAATACCTCAACACTCCAAGCATCGATTCCTACGCTCCGACTGAGACTATCGACTATGGTGACTTCGATGATGAATATGACTTCGACAATTTCGACGATTACGATGACCTTGATGAAGAATTCGACGACAACTATGAAGACGACTATACTCCTCTCTTTTTCAACGTTTTTATGGCAGACAATGAGACGGAAGAACAGCGGCTCGTGCGTGAAGCTAATGAGGAACGAGCATGTTAAGAAGCCGAGCGACTCAGGTTGGAGTGGGAACGGCAAGAGCAAGGGCAAGCCAGATTGCTGCGTGAGCAGCAAGAATGGAAGCGACTAGCAAGAGAGGCTGAGGAACGAAGGCAACATGCTTTGGCATCTGTTGACGTGAAAAACACGCACTGGCCTGAGAAATCTGCTTAACTCTAGTGTAGGTCCAAAGAGATTGCCTTCGGGTTCTGAGCGTGCCAGCTGGTTTGATCCTGCAACCAACAAGATAGAGAAAAGACAAAGAGTTAAATTCATCAACGATAGCCGATCGGCACGATTGCCGATGACGTATCATCCGAGGCCATGCCGATGCGTCAGATCGGCAGAGGCAGATAAAACTTGAAGATTGTTGGGTCTACTCGATCGGCTGTAGATGTTAACGATACATAATCTAGCTAATGGAACACACTTAGATTGAGTGATTGGGATTGATCGGTCGCTGCACCGAGACAGTATAAATCACTCCATATCTAAATGTGCCCCAAAGTAGGGATTATATATGTTCACAGCATAGCCGATCGGGCAAACCTAACCTGTATCGGCTATTACTCCGATACCACTTTATACCAAGATATCAGCACAAATGAAATATACAAAACTGAAACCAATCTAATGAGCAGGGTGAACTAGCAGATTGATAGGAAGCTTAATATATTTAAAACGGGTGAGATCTTGATATAAGGGGCATATTTAGACGATCCAGAACCAAATAAGAAAACAAGACGACTAAATCAGGTAAGATCGGCTGAAACTCCGATGCTATCTCTATTAGCAATCAAAGAAAGAGCTAGATAAAATGTTTCAAGACAGTACTTAACAGATCGAACCTAACTGATGCAGCATTAAGCATGAAAAGAAACATAAGATCTAAGCAAATCGATGAAAACTCATTCAATATGGTAGATACACCGCATAGTCTAGCTTGATATCGAGACCTAAACCTGGCAGCCATTTTCGATGATAGAGGCTAGCCGATGAAGTTTAGATGACGAGATCAATCTAGATTATGCGGTATATATGATAACTCGGCGGTTTACATAGACATGATTAGAGTGTCATGAAGATGTAAGCACTAATCCCGAGAACGCAAACCGCCATAACAAGTTTTACCTCTTCGTCGGAGATCGAACCCGATGCAGCCCAACTCGAAAGCAAAAACTCGTCGAAACAACGAAAATAGAAAAGGGTGGCGATGCGCCGAAGTATTATTGAACTATCATCATTTGATTACATGATTTTTGGGTCATATTTATACCCGAAGTACATAATATGTCCTTGCTGGATACGACTCTTATCTCTAACACAACTTAAAATACGAATAAGTCCTTTAGGTGGACCCTTACCAAACATATCTCTAAGGAAACTGAAAAATGTCCTAATTAATAGATATAATTGCCCATTTTTAGGACTCCAATCCTCGCGTGGCAATAGCTATGAAGTGCTTCGACCAATCCCGATGACGGACGTGGGTCCATCTTTCCTGAGACTGGTTGCATCGGCTTAACTCTGTCGGATCTGTCACTTAATCGATATGTGGTAGCCGATACCTCCTATAGCCGATGCGTATTCTGCTTTCTCGAACGGAATTTCTTCAAATCGGCTTTGACTCTAGCTTTGAATCCATGGCGTGGCATTACCAAATTTGGTTGTTAACAACATCTGGGCGTTGAGCATGTGAGCTGATTGGATAACAGAACATTGATGGCACTAATGTGTTCCGTACTCCACAGCAGAACACGGTTGCAGCAATCGCGCTCTTGGATACCCTCATGGCTACCGGAGCACCAGAGAATGTCGCTCAAATTCTGAATCAAACAAAGACGATGATCGCCGCGTCGGTCCTAGTTGACTCGGGAAGCACTCGGCAGCCCTCTGGTTCAGTTCGTACAACGTCGGGCATTTGGGTCCCACCACTCTGATCTCGGGATTATTGTCAACCAAGTCTCAACGTCACCAACTCAAGATCACAGCACGGGGGCAGGGCTCATCGAGAGCATTCCGTTCACTCTTCCGCCAACAGACATCGAGAGCATCATGCCGACCACAAACGGCCTCGCTCCCCCCGTCCACGGCAGCCTGTCGACCTACGTGACACCCTTAACCGTCGCCGAGCAGAAAGAGACGACTGACGACGTCACCACACACCGGATCGCTATGACGCGAACGATGAAGGAGTTGCTGCCTTTACAAGTGACATGTGTCGAGTGGATTGGCCGACTGGCTTCAAGCCGACTGGTATCGAGAAGTACGACGGCAAAACCGACCCCGAGTCGTGGCTCACTATCTACACTCTCGCAATCCAAGCAGCAGGAGGAGATAGCAAGGCAATGGCGTATTATTTACCTGTTGCGTTTGTTGACTCGGCCCGGAACTGGCTCGCTGGGTTACCACGAGGCTATTAGTATTTCTTAACGATATTACTAGAAATATTCATTCCCAACAATGGCGTAGAAATAACCCTGGTATATTTATGGTTACAGAAGTAATCCGCAAGCGCACGGATATACCATTGTAGCATTTCACCCGGAACTATTACAAGGTATCATATTTATTTAATCCCAAGGGAAGATTGTGAAAGAGAGAACCATGCTAATATATACACATATATATATTACTTGCCTTCATCAAAGTCTAGGCAGGGGTTAATTTAATACAAGGGTAGAGTGACACGAAGCGAAGCTTATAGATTTCCTCAAATAAATAATTCTAATTAAGTGGGAGAAGAGATAGAAAGAACTCATTTCCTATACTTCTAATATACACTCAAACTCTAATCTACATTTGCTAGTATACAATCATGTGGCCAATACCCCCTAACAGTGCACTCCTGGTATTTCGAGAGACCACCCCGGGTTGCCGAGTTTCTTACAACAACCTGTCATTGCTGTCCAACCAGGGATAAATACGGAGGAGTACCCTCCTCAGGAATTTGTCTTATGAATATATACTAACGTAGAGGAATACCATACTGAGCTGTCACCATCAGCGACCCACCTCTACTATCCCACAACATATATGCCCAGATAATGATATTTACTAATCTAAGCACCATGGTTACATTAATAAATACTACTCTACACCTCTGCAGATGATATAGAGTAGTCGATGAATCGGACACTATACCCACACCATTACACTTCTCTGGTAGGCTACCCACACAATTATACCGACACAAATATAAAGTAAGAGCAGTACTCATACTAAGTAAAGTACCAAGTACTAAGTAAATTACCAAGTATAAATAAAGAAGAGTTTTTCATTAATTCCGAAAGTATTACAGAAGAGAATAGAAAAGCTAATAGAGCCATACCGAAACTCTTCCGGAAGCTCCGAGGACTATGAGAACTATTCTATACTACTCCACTTAGCACTAAAACTACTAAAATAAAGTATGAGAGGAATCTTGAGCTTGCTTGAGTGTGTTGTGAAGTGAAATGAGCTCCTCCATTTATAGGGACGGTATGACGGTTGTAGAAAAGGCGAAATGACCTTCCTACCCCATAACCGTCATTGAGAGTGCATCCTGGACGTCCACGTAGAGGGCTCGGCTGAGCCATCACCACTAGGGTTCGGCCGAACCTGGGCCGGCCCAACAGGCCTCCAGCTTTGGCATGGTGGCTAACAGGTAGGTCCTTATGGCGGTTTTGACAGTTAAGGCGGTTTCCTGACGGTTACACCTGACATGTGGGCCCTCCTTATCCATATGCTTGCATAGGAGTGAGTTTTCCTCATTTCTTCATTATTTTATTTGCTCAATTCCTGCAACAAATTATTCTCCAAGTACAAGTGGAACTATATTATTCTAAAACAAATATGCATTATAAGCATAGTCAATTCTCCATTATTATAGTTATATTGATGGTTGAAATTGGTCTATAACGACCGTCAACAGAGGCACAATCGGTTCTTGGGGCGAGCTCTTTGACCACTTCATCGCCAATTTTCAAGGCACCTTCGAGCGGCCCAGCACACACTTCGAACTCCACAACGTGATCTAGAGGCCCGATGAATCTCTTAGGGATTATATTTGGCGTTTTTCTGAGCAGCGTAACAAGATCTCCGACATCACCGACGACAACATCATTGCTGCGTTTACAAAAGGGGTTCGCAACGACCTACTCGTCGGCAAGTTTGGACGCAAGCCTCCCAGGACGGTCAAGCAAATGTTCGAGAAGGCCAACGAGTATGCTAAGTCCGATGATGCTGTTCGGGCCTCCAAGCAGTCGAGCAGTAGCTGGAAATCCAAGGACAGTGGCAGCAATTAATGGGGCGTGTGGTAGCAGAATCAATTACAAGGATCACAAGCGTAAGCTCGAGGATCTAGTGGCTACAACACATTCATCATATCAACGACCGCGCGTCAGTATTTATGACAAGATCGTGAACGACCATGCTTCAATGTAATCGGTTTAGTATGTTTTACTGGGCTAGGTCATAAATAAGATCAAATTTCGGGATAGCCACGCATGCATATCCTAGTCATGATACACGTAGACGCATGTGTGGACATGCCACATAAGCCTAATATGAACCCTACAGTTCAGGTTTGGTACAATTGGTCAACCATGGGGTTTTTGTGAAGCACGACCAATACCATAAGACCCGTGATATATTATACATGCATGCCATGTGCCAAAATTAGGGTTTTGTGCCGTTTACTTTAATCTTAATTATATACGTTACTTCCTTCTAGCTAGTAATCGAGTATATATAAATATATACACTGTAAGAGTTGACACAAGCCCACACTGGCTCACCCACCCCTATAGCGCAGCTTGGCACACATACTAAATATCTTAAAGGTGCTAGATTAGCCGGCCTCACAGCGATTTGGCTACTGTTGACCAATCACCTTGAGACATGTTGCTGTTGGTTCGGCGTCTTGCGGGCCGTCCGATTCTGCGTCTGGGCCTCATCCATCCGTCCGTGCCTCCCTGTTGGTCGTCCTTGCCGAGGCGTCGATTTCGTGGCCGCTGAGCCTATAGCTGGCCAAATGGGCCGTGCTTTGTCGGGCCGGCCCAAGCACGATGCCACACAAACTGACACGGCACGGCACAGGCCCGCGAGCTAATGGGCCGTGCCAGCACAGCCCGGCCGGGCGTGCTGTGCCTGGGCCGACGCCAAAGCCCGTGGGTCAGCACGGCACGGCATGGTTACTGTAGCGGCACGGCACGGCACGTCACATGGCCCGGCACGGCACAAGCCCGCAGCGCCACCCCCAGCCACCAACCACAGCCTGACAGCCCGCAATAGCCCAACGGCAGCAGGCGGACGCAGTCAAAAACATGCATGTACCCAACCAACGTGCATCCTTTTTCTTTTCGCATTTTTTTTGGTCAAATGACCGGGGAAGTATCCATTGCAATACTACTATTCGGTGGGAGAAATGCAATCTTCAATGTGGACCGTCGGATGAAAAGTGTACTGCTCAGATCGAAACACTTCCCACATTGTTGGTTGTTTATGCAAAAATGTCCCTATGTTATGTGCCAAAATGCTTTCAGTCCCTCTATTATAGCAGAAGCCAAGGCTGAACATTTGACTCTCCTCTCTCTCCAAAACATTTCAGCTTTCCCCATTGAGGGCTAGGGTTTCTAGTACACTGTGGATTCGGCTCGTCGCACTGAGCGGCAGCGCAGTCTCAGGTTGGGCGCTAGTGCACCTCGTCGCCGTTGTGTTTCTAGCCGGTATGCGGCGGGGTGAGGGGCCGCTAGCTTGTTGGCGGCGAGGTCTGGGACAGAGATAGAAGGAAAGGTAAGTGGATCGATTCGGTGGGGAGAGAGCTCAGGGATCGATCCGTGGCAAGAAGGAAAGGTCACCGTGGAGCAGCGAGGAGCCCAAGATGTTAGGGTAAGGCTTCGATCTGAACCATAGTTCTTGTTTTAGCTTGATCCATTCCTTCCCATGGTTGTTCCCCTCATTTAACTCTGACATGTGTTATCAAGAATCACACTGTACGTCGTTTTGCACCATTTTTCCCTATCAATTTGATCAAAAAGAAGAAGAATGTTATGTAAACGTTAATATCTATCCACCAGTAGCACATCTAATGTTATGACATAATAACCACCAGTAGCACATTTCAGCAGCCTCATCCTCGCTGGGCAACCACATCTTCTGGTTTAATCTGGTTTACCCTGCAGAATTCAATTTAATCTTTTAACTCTTCTTCTTGATTTTTTTTGAACTTAACAACTTACAAAAATGTAATACAGAAAAGAGGGGATCAAGATTTTTATAAAATGCGTCGCTGTCTGATTCTAAAGGACTAGTCGTTCTCTCAGAAGAACTATCTGCTACTTTGTCAGACATAGCCTCAAAGAATACTTCTCTCCTTTCAGTGGAAGCTTTCCTGAGAGTGGAACATTACAGAAAGTTTCAGGACAAGGACGAAAGAAACTAAATCATATATAAGAACAAAAAAAAGTGCATGTACAAACATAACTCATTCTGTAACCTACACTCGCTTAACCGTTGGTTCACAAGAATCTGGAGCAGTAAACCGAGATCTGCTTCTACCTCGTGTGAAGAATGGATAAAAATGTTGAATCCTCCTCGGCCAAGTAATAAAAATCATATCAGCACCAACGGTAGACATAACGAAAAAATCCCTGAAAAATTTTTTTACAAAAGGAAAGGTAGTTGTTCTAGATCTATGGAACATTGAAACTTGAAAGTTTAAAAAATGTACCGACGACCTTGGGCTTGGCGGCTGCCGTCGGCGCAACAGAGAAGCGGAGCGGCGCGTGCGCGGCCATGGGGCTGGCCCGCGCGTCGTCGAGGTCACGGGCGGAGCTGTAGACCGCGCGGCGGAGCCACTCGTTGGATCTCGCCCGCCGCTTGTCCCACTCCGTGGCGGGGCCGACGAGGGAGTCGTTCGGCATCGCGTACATTTCGCCTTCATCTCTATTGTGTTTGATTCGATGAGATGAAAGGGGAATTTCGTGGGGACTATGGAGTAGAAGAGAGTGAATTATGGGGTGTTGCGTGCAAAATGCGCACTGACACTTTGGGGGGCATCTGCATATATTTTAAAGTGATCCTAGCTCATGACCCGCTTCAATCCAAGCCGCACATTTCGCATCTGGTGATCCACCTTGCTGATTGCATTCTCCCACTGGGAAGTGGCACACGATACTTCCCCCAAAATGACCTCGGGGACGTCAAAAACCATTAAATCTCCTGCTCCTACGCATGCATGCGTTGTCGCCGCGCCGCGTCAGGCGAGCCACGGCTCCAATCTTTCGCCTCCACGCGTCCTGCGCCAGGTGGGTGGTAGGCGACGACGCGACTTTTCGCACCAGGTGCTTCCTCTCTCGGGCTCTCGCGTGCCTTCGGGCCGGCGCCGGCCCACGTGCCACTAATGGACTCGTGCCGGCACGGCACGGCACGGCACGGCATCCCCTTGGGCCGTGCCTGGGCCGGGGGAGGGCACGTGGGCTGGCACGGCACGGCCCGCTATGAAGCCGTGCCTAACGGGCCGTGCCCTATTGGGCCGTGCCTTTGGTGGGCCCGTGCCGTGCTGGGCCGGGCCGCTCATTTGGCCAGCTATAGCTGAGCCTCCCACGTCGCCCGTTTCTCCTCTCTCGCCGTCTCGCGCAATCGCGCTCGCTCGCACGTGCCGCCTCACCTCCTCCCTCCCACGCACCGCCTCACCCTTCTCCTCTCCTCGCATGCGCCGCCGCCGCCGCCGCAGCTCCACGCTCTTCTAGCCATCTTCGCCGCGCCGGAAGATCCAGCCACCCGGACAAGAGTGGTGCTGGCCGTCGCTTCCCCCTTCTCCCCTTTCATCTCCACGCGCCCACCGCTTCCCGCTCCTTCACGCTCTCCACTCCGCTCGGTGCCCGATCTGGTTCGAGGACGGGCGGAGCTAATGGTCTAGGCCTCCCCACCGGTGGATTTGGTTGCCCTCGCTCCGGGCTCTGGCGCCGGGGATGGTGCTCGTGCTCCCTCGACTTCTCCGTGCACCCTTTACCTTATCCTCTGCACGATGCGGTGGCGGCGGGAGGGCGGAGAGAAGCAGCTGTGCCGCATTAGCTCTTCGCTGGTTTCAGAAACTCAACTTGTTCCAGGTATAGTTCCAGGTGTTCCGTGCTCGTCAGGACTGAAAGAGATTACATATCTTATTTGGTGATTCGCAGGTATGATAATCTTTCTCCCACTTTTGTTTTCCTGTCATGACATAGAATTAGTGAAGAGCAAAATAATGCATGGCGGATAAATGATTGCAACTTGCAAGGCAGCATGTTAAACATGCACAGCTCTCTCTTGCCTTGGAAATTCTTGGACTAGGAGATGTGTTTACGGTGCAGTTGACACATGCGTTCAGTTGTCAACACTCCTAAACCCTTCACCTTTCGTCTGGATCAAATGAAGGATTGAAAATATGTGACTTTTCCTATCTTAATTCCATCGGTTGGCTAGCTCCTTCTAGCCAACACATTTTTTTTAAAAAAAAAATTCTTGGACTGGCGTTCCCAGCCTTGAGTACACTGAATCGCATAGAAAGTACTCATCTCATATTTTCATGTCATGTAGCATCAAATCCTCTCTATGACTTTATGGATCTATGGTTTTTGTTTAGGCTTCCTGTTGGTACTTAATTAGAGTTGTTTCTTTCATATTTTACTTCAGATTCAGTCAGGATTGGAAGAGATCTTATGTGATAATTAACAGGTCTGATGACCTTGCTCCCAGTTTTGTTTTTGTGTAATCCGTTAACTGAAAAGTAATGCATGGTGGATGAATTGTTGCAAGAAAGCATGCTAAACACGCACTGTACTGTGCAGAAGTTCTGTAGTGCAGGACATTCCTGCCGCTGGTCGTGTCTTGGACAGCCAGAGCTCTTGAATTCTCAGCCTTAAGTACATTGGATCACATACAGGGTACTCACCTCATGTCATGTATCATCAATCCTCTTTATGGACCTGGAGTCACAGGTGCACCTCATCAGCTTAAGCTCTCAAGGTTGGCCTGCTCCTCATCAGCTTTCTATCTTCTATAGATGCTGTGCATGTTAATTTCGATGGTTTGTCTCGTGCAGGTCTGGCTTCTTGGAGTCTATATGGGCCTCGTGCCATTCTCTCTTTGCACTGAGGCCTGCTGAGTGCCTGGATGCTTATAACATACTCTCTCTCTCTCTCTACTTGTCAACACTGAAATATGTTTTCTCAGGACCTCACGAGCCCCAAGACTATGATCTTAGGAATTCCAATGAATTTTGGGATGAAATTCGCAGGGGACTGGTGGGCCTTTCTGCCCCGACTCAGTTTATGTTAGCCTTTTACTCTTTATACTCATCCTGTTGATTGTGCTGACATGCTTAGCCTCTTCACACCAGGTTGACAAGGATTCTTTAGTGAGGAAGCAGGCTTTGTACATCTTGAGAATATCACTAGACATCTTTCCCTCATCTAAGAATGATGCCGCTCAGCAATGCTCCAGGAAGAGGTCCGCCGCTCTGCCTGTTCAAGACAAACCAAATACTGCAATGACAAAAAGAGAGAGGTGGGCTCAGAAAGAGGCCAGATCCCTTGGCATCGGAGAAACGAGCCAATCAGATGAAAACTGCTCAAGTCGTAAAGACCGGTCGAAAGTTTTCCTGTTACTCTATGAGATGCTTCAGGAGTATGGAACACATTTAGTTGAGGCGGCCTAGACGCACCAGGTCAGTTGGTTCCTATGTGCTCTTTTTTTAAGACCTGTGTACCTGTGTATCTAAGTGTTGTTGGTTGATTTTGTCGACTTGTGTCGATAAGGGTTAGGAGAGGATCTAAACCACCGGTTTCCTTATCCTAACAAGAAACAAACTAAGAGATAAATTCGTTTTTTGTGTGATCGGTACAGAAAACGAATTCTAAACTAATTGAGATAACCCCCGAGCCCCACTAGTGTCGCCTATATAAAGAAAGAGAAGGAAGGAGGCTGTTGACCGAACTCTCTCTCTCTAATCTCAAACCCTAAATTAATCGCCCGATCGATCTAGGCACTGGAAGGGGTTTGTGAGGCATCTCTAGAAGAAGAAGAAAGAAGAACAGCAATGGCTTCAAACACAGGTCATTAGATCAATTATTTTTCCGCATAAATAAGAGGTGATTGTTTGTAAACTAAAGCCTAAGATCCTGTAATTAGAACTCCAACAAGTGTCAACGCAATATATACCAGGAACAGCATTCATAGCACGCAATGAAGTAACCACATGCACGTTCGATTAGATGGGTTGATAAATTTAACTATTATTCCCAGGTAATGCTGCTTTTTTGAGTCCAAACCGATAAATGACTGAAGAATCCTATTTGTTGATGTTAGCCATTCTCAGCTCATATGTTGTGTTATCCTACTTTATTAGTACATTATTTGTTCCCTTTTGGTTCATGCGTTTTGCCTTGGGTTTGATCTTTAGCTACCCCAGCTTGCTTTTGACTAAAGGCTGATGCAAATTTTTGTCCGTGATTATTACCTCCTATCAAATTTTATCCTTGGGCAGGCGTTTCACTATTTATGTTTGCCTCTTCTGAAACATTGAATTTGAAGTTGAAATTCTAAAGGATGCTAGACTGCCACATCAAAAATATTTAGCAATTTTTCGTGCTGATTCTGTGCCCAAACCAAAAGTTGATCATGAGTGCGCTACAAAGGGTGATTATACTTGATTTGTTACCTTGTTCAATACACCTGAGTTGCTCTTACTTCTTTGAAAAGGAAAAAGTGAGATACTAAGAAGAAACTTAGCATCATGAGATTCTTATTCTTGTTTGCACCATTCTCTTCTAAGTTCTAATTCTTTTATACTACTCCTAGGAGTTACATTGAACTTCTCATCCTTACCCTGCTATAGGGTTTGATGTGTGCTCGCATAGTATACTTATAGTGATATATGTGTATCATTGCTAAACAATACCCATACCATGGTGTAATTTCAAAGGTTTGATATAAATCTTGGTTGCCTACTAAATAACTAATATTATTTCTTTATAAAACATTAATAAATCACAACGTCCTTGGTCTTATGTTATTCTAGAGCACAAACACTTTTTTTAGGTTTAGTATGTCACAGGAGCATGGCAAAACCATGGTGATGCGTACCAATAATCATTCCTGTTCCATATATTCTTCTTTTATGTTCATTCTATTTGGTTTGATGTTATGACTGTTCAATCAAGACTGCTTTGTAAAGAAATTATTATGTGAGTTATATTTTCCAACATAGGTATAACCCTTTCATGTTTGCATGACCAGGCAGCCATTCATGCTATTGTGCTTCTTTTGTGGATTGGAATAGGATAAGAAGCTTGCACATGGACTTATAGTGGGTCTGTACTGTCTGAATGGGTTCTTATTACAATTATTTTTCCCCCTCTTTGTGCCTTATGTATATTGGTGCTCTATGAAATAATGTACCATGTAACCGATAAATCATCATTGACATATCAAAGTGCACCTATGTATGCGCTATATTTCTCTAATATTTCACGTAATATTTATTGTTCTCTCTAATATTTTTTTTTGCCGCGCGCGTAGCACGCGAACCCATTCTAGTAGTATAAACAAATAGTAATATGTTAAGACTTAAACAAGTCCACAAGAGCACAGTCAAGCAAAATATACGAACGATTCTGTTAGCTAGCTAGGGCGCCCCAGTCGAGCGGAATCGAGCAATATAATTGACATTAGTGCAACTTAAGTATTGATGCATGTGATAACGTAGCTGCAGCTATCGCTCGGACTCCGGACTATGGCTTACTTATGGCCTTGTTTAGTTCCAAACTTTTTCAACAAACTTTTAACTTTTTCATCACATCAAAACTTTCCTATACACATAAACTTCCAACTTTTTCATCACATCGTTCTAATTTCAACCAAACTTCTAATTTTAGCGTGAACTAAACACACCCTATATTGGATTAGCCGGGAATCAAGGTCAACACAATCAGTCGACCTCTGACGGCCTGTACACACTTCTTGGCCCTGTATTAATAGGTAGCCTTGATTAGTTCCAAACTTTTTCAACAAACTTCCAACTTTTCCATCACATCAAAATTTTCCTACACACATAAACTTCCAACTTTTCCATCACATCGTTCTAATTTTAACCAAACTTCTAATTTTAGCGTGAACTAAACACACCCTATATTGGATTAGCCGGGAATCAAGGTCAACACAATCAGTCGACCTCTGACGGCCTGTACACACTTCTTGGCCCTGTATTAATAGGTAGCTATAGCTAGAGAGCTACAGAGCGCGATATTATTGATAGATATTAGATAGTATAGCTAAGTAGGTAGGGAGGGAGAGAGATCAATGGGTCTCTCAAGTGCCATTGAATGGTGGCAGGAGTCGCAGCTGCGCATCCTCGTCATTGCCAGCACAATCATTCAACTGCTCCTTTTCCTTACTGCTAACAGGCGTAAGCATATTACTTATCCCCGGTTCAGATTTATAGTATGGCTTGCTTACCTTGGCAGCGACGCCATGGCGATTTATGCCCTGGCCACCCTCTTCAACCGCCACAAGAACGAAGATTCTACAGAACAGGGCAATAGCAGCATCCTGGAAGTGGTGTGGGCTCCCGTTCTCCTAATCCATCTTGGTGGACAAGACTCCATCACTGCATACAACATCGAAGACAACGAGCTCTGGAGGAGGAACGTCGTCACCATGACGTGCCAGGTCAGACATGGATTTTTAAGAAAGTTTAATAATATAGTCAACTACTGTAACTCCAAAAAATGACACATCATCTATAGTCAATCTAATAGTCTATTTATACTATATTTGCATATAAACATATATTAAACCATTATTATCTGGTCCAACCTCCCATACACATAGAACGTATTAGAGTTCGTGTTGCAGCTGGCTATAAATTTGTTGCCACTTTTTTTTCTCTATTCTCTTTTATCTCCTCCACATGTATTTATAGCCTGCTATTGTACTTGCTCTAAGTGCATTTGCACTTGTTTCTTAAAGGACTCTATATATACTACCATCACTACTACAGAAATAATTTTTTTGTATGAGGAGCCCTATAGGTTACATGCGGACCGTAACTGGTTGCGCCTGCAAAAAAACAACCTCCATTTTCCCATATGGCTCCTTAAGAGGCCCACATGTAAAACTATTTTCGCAGGCGTGCCTAAGGCGCCGCATGCAAAATGAGCCTATTTTCACATGCAGGTCTCTTAAATGGGCCACATGCGAAAATACTCCCTCTTCTTCACATATTTTTCTCCCCTCCTCTCTCTTTTCCCTCTCACAACTTCAAACTTTTTCACCTCCTCTCTCCTCTCTATCTTCCTCTCTTCTCCATATATTATTTTCACCTCCTCCTCTCCTCCCCTCTCTCTCTCTCTCTCTCTCTCCTTTTGGCCGGAAGCGGGCAGCGGCGGGCGGCACCGCAGACTCTCTCTCTCTCTTCCTCTCCTCTGGCCGGGAGCATGCAGCGGGGGGCGGCACCGCAGACGAAGAGGTGGCCGGGAGTGGATGCAGCGACGGTGATTTAGGATGTGTCCCATCCATCCGAAAGCCCTTATATTTTAGGACGGAGGGAGTAGTAATCTAGTAGAGACACCCTCATTGGTGCCGGTTCTGAACTCCCGATTAATATGTGTCAATTTTAGAACGGGCATAAATATAGTGGAAGTATTGAGGGTAGTCATTGGTGTTAGTTATAAAACCGGCGACCATGACACTCTTAATGGTGGCAGTATTGTGAGCATGTTGTTAGCATGATTTGAACCCAAGACCTCTCTCTTCATCCAAAGCCTTTTTACCATCTCACCTAGCTAGTATTTGAGACAACTCTCATACAAAACTTATAATACACTAGCATATTGCCCGTGTGTTGTAACAGGATTTTAATTGATGAAAATGATCATTAACCAGTTATTCTTATTATTTTCGGTATACATCATTTATTAAATTCTACATATATTTGTACCTAATATATTGATCCTATGTCCTCACAATATCATTTGTCCTTCTCACAAAAAGTAGGGGTGATTGACATATGGGTCATTTGACAACATGTGTCATTTCTTCACTCTAAACAACGGTAGGGACTAGGGAGTTGGTGGTGGGGGTGGTGACAGATTCATCACTCACCACTACCACTACTCCCTTTTAATGAATTATATATTTAAGAACATAGATTAATTTAAATGAAAATGTGGTCAACTATAAAGTTGTAGAACTCATCAAGATCTGCAACTTTCATAGATTTTGAGTCATCTGAGATCATTTAAAAATTTTCAAAATTTTCTTGGTTAAATATGAAAATTTATAACACATTTTTAGACATCCAGGCAACCTTAAATGAAAAGGTTATAACTACGTTATAGATACCTTCAAGCTCTACAAATTTGATATAAAATTTTCTTCATCTGACTTTATATGATAGAAAATAGTGAAGTCATCATATGTGCCGGTTTTAATTATAAACCAATACCTATGGACTCATAAGTGCTAACTTTTGTTGCAAACCGATCGACACATTTGACATCGATATGTGCCGGTTTATCCCTGCACCTATCACTTGGTGGGATTATTGGTGTCAACTTTTTTCATGAACCGACACCAATGAGTGGTTATATACCGGTTCTTAGTTTTATCCTATCAATTAAATAGGCTCGTTTGCACCGAAAACCCCTCTAAGTGCCGAAGCGTTATGGACAGGACACTTTGTTCTAGTTTGTTTGTACACCACGGTGGCATCGATGAGCAGCTAGGATTTTTTTCCTTATTTTATGTATATGTAATGAACCGTTATAGATAACCTGTATCACATCAGCATTTAACTTTTTGCAACTTTTAAGATGTGGTAATTAAAGATTTGCCACTCGCAGTCTATGACACGTGGGCCCAAATCCTTAGTTGTGTCACTTGTAAGAGTGGCAAATAGAATTTAATTAACCGTTATATGTTTGACTTGTCTCAGCACTGACCAATTATTTTTATCGGTTCACTCACCCATTACACATAACTTTTTTGACCCGTTACTGATGATTGATTTTCTAGCTAGTAGTAAATGTAGCTTAAATAGTTATAGATTTCTTTTTTAAAAAATGGTTAAATATATTGTTATGCACTTATGCTAGAAGTCCATATAGAAACATGCAAGAGCCTAGGTGCTGAAAACAATACTTTTCTGATGCCAGATCACCGTGTCCATCTACGTCTTCTGCAAGTCATGGCCAGGCGGCGACAAGAAGTTGTTGCAGGCAGCTATTGTGCTGTTCGTCCCCGGAGTTATGAAATGCATTGAGAAACCATGGGCTCTCAGGAGCGCCAGCATTAAGGCCCTGTTTGGCACAGCTCCAGCTCCAGCTCCACCCCTCCTGGAGCTGGAGCTCAGCCAAACAGTTTCAGCTCCACTAAAACTGGGAGTGGAGTTGGGTGGAGCTCTCTCACAAAATGTACTAGAGTTGTGGAGCTGGGTTTAGGCAGCTCCACAACTCCACTCTAAACTCAACTCCTGGAGTTATATTTAGGAGTTGGAGTTATACCAAACAGGCCCTAACAACCTAGTCAGCTCTGATATGCACGTTCCAAGGACAGGAAAGGGAGATAAAAAAGGGGATAGTATTTCCCTTCAGTCCTACGTAGAACGAGCAAGGAATTTAGTCTTGCGAATTGAAAAAGAGGGTAACACTGTTGAGTCCCTCATGGAAGAGGCCATAGATTTTTTCACATCAGACAGTGGTGATATATTCCCTCATGCTAACGATAACATAAGCGAGCCCTACAAGGTTTTTGTAGACCTTCCACAGCCATACTCTATTCGGCTTGCTGCCCTAAAATCCTGGTGGAAAGTTGTCACATCCTGTTTTTCGTTTCAGGATTTATAAATTATTTAATAAATCATTAATAGAATTTATATTAAATGTTCATTAATTTACAAGTGAAGTTAAATGTGGGAAATAAAATTTCCTAAATATAAAGCATGGATGGATTTAATTTTTATTAAATTCTCCATGGTTAATTATACTCTCTGAAATTTTCTCGGAATTTTCGGAGCTCAATTCCTAATGTTAATAATACAAAGAACAGTTTAGCAATTATTTAAAAAATAAATTAATCATTAAATGATCTGGATATTATTATATTAAATACTTTGAGTGTCCAAGTATGTTCAAGATTTTTCTTGGAATTATTTGAGCATTGGAATATTTTTAACAATTGAAAGATCATCTCATTGGTTAATTTATTTGGAAAAGTAATAAAAATCCTCCTCCTCAGCTTGGGCCGAATTCAGCCCATTCCCTCCTATTCTCTCCCTTCCTCTCAGCCGCATAGAAGTCTGTTTTTCGTCCCTGGCGCTACAGTACTCCATCTTCCTCCTCCAGCCGACTGTCTCCCGTGCCGTGCACAGTGCCGCCGATTACCTTCCAAAATCCGACCTCCCCGTTGCTCCTATTTCCAAATTGGTTGCGGGAATGGAATCCTCTCAATCTCCTCTTCCTTTTCCCTAAGAAATCCCCAAAAGTTTCTATGGAAATCCTTTCCAATTTCGCGGTTCAACCTTTCCTTTTTCCGGCGAAGATCTAAACTTTCCCGAGTTTTTCCCGTCGTTTTGGGCCCGGACCCGAGCTCCCATGGCTATATAAAGGACCCCCTAGTCCTCCTCTTTCGTTTGCCCCCTCTCCCGTGGTCTCCCGTGCCTCGTAGCGCCGCCGCCACGTGCTCCACCCCGCCGTCGTCGCCGGCGCCGCTCCAGCCGCCGTGCGCCGTCGCCCCGGCCATCGCCGGTCAGTGCCGTCGCCTCCCTCGGCTTCGCAAGGGTGAGAGCTACCTCGGCCACCGGTTGTTTTGCGCCAAATCCCACCGGAGGTTGCCCGTCGTCGTGAACCAGAGCGCCGCCGTGGTCGCTGTGTCTCCAGCCGCAGCTAGCAGCCGCCTTAGCCGCCGCTTTTGGTCGCCGCTGCCGCCGTTGGGTTCGCAAGAAGGAGAGGAAGCCCGGCAGCCATCTCCCCGAAGCCAAAATCCACCGGAGCTCCATCGTCGCCGTAAACCCGAAGTTCGCCGTCGCGTTTTGATCTTCGGCGAAGCCCTGCTGCTCCTCCCGTCATCGCCCTCTGTCGCCATCGACTCCATTGGATTCGCAGCTGCGAAGTGAAGCCCGGCCACCCCTCCGTTGTCGCCGCACATCGCCGGAAAGTCATCGCCTCCGTGGACAGTACCTCGCCGCCCTTTGAAGCTCGTCGCCGGCTATCTTCCGTTGCCGTTCGTCGTCGCATAAGTGGTGGTAAGGGTCACTTTGATCCCCTCTCGCTCCCGGTGCCCTCCGTTTGCGTTTGTGCCGTGGTTCGCCGGCAACCGCCGCTCCTTTGCCGTTCACCTGTGAGGTTTTCCCTAGGGCCTTAATCCGATCTAATCTAATCTTGTTTGGCCCTAGCGTCATCATCGTCTCCGTGTGTGTCGTCGTCGCTGTGTCGTAGCTGCTGCACGCCGTGCGGCTGCGGTTTGCCGTCGCTCTACCGAGCCTCTTAGCCACCGCTGCTTAGTCGCTACCGCTGCCGCTGTTTGCCGCTTTGCCACAGCCGCAGCCGTGCCGGTTGCGTTTTTGCTCGCAGCCCTGCTGCTCTAGCCGTGCATGGTCGCTACCGGCTGTGCCGTCACCCTAACCCTAGCTGCGTGTTTCCGCCTAGCCGCCGCCTAGCCGAGTCAAGTTGTCTTAGTGCCGCCGTGTCGCAGCTGTGTGCCGCTTAAACCTAGCCGCTGCTTTTAGTCGAGTTGTGTAGCCGTAGGTGCAACCCTAGGTTCCTACCGGCCTATCGTTTGTCGTACCAGGGCTTTACCGTGAATCGTGTCTAGCCGACCGGTTTAGCCACAGCCGTTGTTGAGTCGTTCGCTCGTTCGTTCGAACGAGGTGTTCCCCGTGCTTCGTTCGTTCGTCCGTGTTGAGTCGTCCTTTAGTTCAGAGCCGCCGGTTCCGTTCGCCGGTTTCGGTTGATCATTTAGGTGATCCCGTGTCACGTAGAATTGACTCGTTGAGTCGGTATCTCGTGAGGCCCGCTTGCCAGATCAATCTAAGCCATCCGATCTTGGTCAACTCTCGGTCAAGATTAATCTCAGCCGTCCAAAATCAATATAAATCCGTTCTTTTCAATGACATATTATTCCTTTTTAATATATGTCATCTACCAAATATGATCTAATCTTTTCCGGAGGTTGTTTTAATCTTCTGTCTCAGCTATAAATCATTTGTAAATTGTTTAATTAATTTGGAATAGTCTTTTCTTTAATAGGCTTAATTGGAATTAAATCTTGTAAAATTCATAATAAATTCATATGAAATCAGAATGAGGCCGTTCAAGCCTCATAATTCATCTAAAATTATAATCTACATGTTTGTTTACTTTTTATGTATTGTTTATTTGGTTTTTATTAGTCTTTTTCCTCGTTTTGCGTGTTAGCTTGTCGTTTCCGTCGTTGCGAAGGTTCGCGAGTGCGCCGGAAGTATTCAAGAAGATTAATTAAAGACCGATTATTGCAAGGCAAGTCACACAGATCCCAAACAACCCTTTGAGCATGTTGATCCTATATTTAAATTCTCTATTTATTTCAACTGTGCATTTATTTTCAAATGTCATTGGGTGGAATTAACTTATTCTTTGTTATGGCCCTTTTGTTCTTGATTACTTTATTCCTTGATACCTTGGGTGATTATAATTGGACTAGTTGAGCTTTATATATATTGGTTCAACTAGATGTTAGATATAATTGCTTAGCCATGCTTAGAAACATTAGCACACTATTGGGATAACTTATGACTCACTATTATTTAATGATGGCTTAATGATAGTTCACGATGGTCAATCGTGATTGATTAATTAATTACTTGCCAACTAAAACTTGATAATGGTGGGTTGTGAGCACATGGTTTTGAGAGTCGTGCTCATGGCAATTAAGGACCGGTTCGCGAGCTACTATTGTGGAACATTAACCGTGCCAACCACAAGCCAGCGTGGGCAACGGCTTTACCTTTTGTATAGCATGGTTCATTGCGGGGCACCAGACTGAGAAGTGGCGGAGATAAGCCCACGGGGGTCGCTGGGGAGTCCATGCCTTGTTTTATAAGGGAGTGATTATGATCCAGGAATGGTGCACTGTGGTGAGTTGTGTTATGCAGAGGGTATTGTCACAGCCTCTATTCGGGTACTTTCCAGTATCGCGACGCATGGTAGACATGATGTTGAGGCTGTGTCTTGTGGGTACAGTGGTACACCTCTGGCCAGAGTAAAACTATTCGAATAGCCGTGCCCGCGGTTATGGGCGGGTTGAGCAATGTTTTTCGTGATTAGTCTCACACCTCTCACAATAATTATGGATGTTATACCTGATAATAATTTGCTTAGCTCCTGGTTTGGAGATTAGATCTGTACAGCCGGGTATGGTTATTCAGGATGGTTGGGCCTGTGAAGCATGGGTGTGCTGTTCAGTGTTGATTAAAATTTCTGATTAATTACTCCACTATTTTTACTTCTCTTAAATGTTTTGCTAAATGCTGCTTTTGCAAATGAGCCAATATTACGCCATCCTTTGGTATCCTTGTGCACTTGCATATTTGCTGTGTGGCTTGCTGAGTATGTCATATGCTCACCTTGCAATAATCAATCAACCTCAGTTGAAGACAAGTTGCGAAGGAGAAGACGTTTGGCTTATACCCCAGTTGAGCTGCCTGTGGGAGTGGAGCCGGAGCTTCGCTAGATTTTATTTTCCGCTGCAGTTTTCTTCTTGGTGAGGACTTAGTGCCTCTTAAGTAAGTATTTATCGTTTTAGTTAATTTGATGAATCTGTATATTAAATTGTCAGTTTGTGTACCTCGGCTGATTCCTGGACGAGGATTTTATGCACAAATAAGTTCGGAAATTACTAGTGAATTTCCGGGCGTGACAAGTTGGTATCAGAGCCATCTCGACTGTAGGATAAGCCAAATGGTCAAACCTTAAGGACAAATTTTTCGAAAACATGATTTGTGAAAATTTTCCTTTCTTCCTTCTCTAGAATTCTCTATAAATCATTTTATCATCCTCTCCCCTCCTGCTTTCAACTTGAGTAGTTCTAAAACTAGTTGTTGAAACTAGAAGATGTTAATGAGGTCTACTTATGGAGGTCAGTCAAGTGGATCGAGGAAGAACCGAAGTGCCAAGTGGTCAAGATGGAATGAAGTTTGGATCCTACCTTAGAACCTATGCCGCCAAAGTGTCTTTGAAGAATAGTTAGTAGGATAGAACGTTTGTTGCTTGCTTGTGTGTAGGTATGGTTGCATTCCCGTCATTGGTGTGATTCAATGATGAGTGTGTAACTATATTAGGTTGCTTGCTTAATCAACTTGAACAATATATTGGTCTACACACATCAGATCAGTGTTAACCTGGTTAAGGTCTTATCTTTAGTGTAACCTCTCTCCTCCTATCTTCTCTAATCTGCAACAGATGGTGAACACTCGCGCCAGTGGAAGTGGAAACAATAACAATGAAGGGAACCCAACTCTTGCTCAAGTTCTGGCTCAACAGACTCAGTTAATGAATATGATGATACAGCAAATGCAGAACCAGCTCAACCAAGGGAACAACAATGCTCCACCGCCGCAGAACAAGTTAACTGATTTTCTTCGTGTGAAGCCACCTACCTTTTCTAGCACTACCAACCCAGTGGAAGCAGGTGATTGGTTGCACGCTGTTGAGAAGAAGTTGGAACTGCTCCAGTGCACGGATCAGGAGAAAGTTGTTTTCGCTTCACATCAGTTGCAATGATCTGCTTCAGAATGGTGGGATCAATTCCGGATGAACAGAGCAGAAGGACAACCAATCACTTGGGCGGACTTCACGGAAGCATTCAAGAAGACACACATACCTACAGGAGTTGTTTCTTTGAAGAAGCGTGAGTTCAGGGCATTGAAGCAAAAGGATCAAACCGTGGCAGAGTATCTTCATGAGTTCAATCGTCTGGCACGTTATGCTCCAGAAGATGTGCGTACTGACGAGGAAAGGCAGGAGAAGTTCTTGGAAGGCTTAAAGGATGAACTGTCAGTTACGTTGATCTCTCATGACTATGCTGATTTTCAGCAGTTGGTTGACAAAGCAACTCGACTTGAAGACAAGAAGAACAGGATGGATAACCGTAAAAGGAAAATGACTGTATTCCAGGAGGCACAAGGTAGTAGCCAGAGGCAGCGTATCAAGCCACTCCAAATTGGTGAATCTTCTTCCGCTGGTCAAGGACAGTCTTAACAGTTAAACATCGGTGGTGAGATCAAATGCAGTGCCAGTTGCGTCTTCAAGAGTTGCGTTTTCAAGTGTTACAGCTCAGCCACCAGTTTCAAAGCAGCAGTAGTTTTCTTTAAAGCCTTAGAATAATTATCGGAGTTATGGAATAAGATAGACTGCAGTTTACCTATGCCCTTTTCTTTCTAGCCGTTCCGAATCTCGGGACGAGATTCTTTGTAAGGGGGGTAGTTTGTCACATCCTGATTTTCGTTTCAGGATTTATAAATTATTTAATAATTCATTAATAGAATTTATATTAAATGTTCATTAATTTACAAGTGAAGTTAAATGTGGGAAATAAAATTTCCTAAATATAAAGCATGGATGGATTTAATTTTTATTAAATTCTCCATGGTTAATTATACTCTCTGAAATTTTCTCGGAATTTTCGGAGCTCAATTCCTAATGTTAATAATACAAAGAACAGTTTAGCAATTATTTAAAAAATAAATTAATCATTAAATGATCTGGATATTATTATATTAAATACTTTGAGTGTCCAAGTATGTTCAAGATTTTTCTTGGAATTATTTGAGCATTGGAATATTTTTAACAATTGAAAGATCATCTCATTGGTTAATTTATTTGGAAAAGTAATAAAAATCCTCCTCCTCAGCTTGGGCCGAATTCAGCCCATTCCCTCCTATTCTCTCCCTTCCTCTCAGCCGCATATAAGTCTGTTTTTCGTCCCTGGCGCTACAGTACTCCATCTTCCTCCTCCAGCCGACTGTCTCCCGTGCCGTGCACAGTGCCGCCGATTACCTTCCAAAATCCGACCTCCCCGTTGCTCCTATTTCCAAATTGGTTGCGGGAATGGAATCCTCTCAATCTCCTCTTCCTTTTCCCTAAGAAATCCCCAAAAGTTTCTATGGAAATCCTTTCCAATTTCGCGGTTCAACCTTTCCTTTTTCCGGCGAAGATCTAAACTTTCCCGAGTTTTTCCCGTCGTTTTGGGCCCGGACCCGAGCTCCCATGGCTATATAAAGGACCCCCTAGTCCTCCTCTTTCGTTTGCCCCCTCTCCCGTGGTCTCCCGTGCCTCGTAGCGCCGCCGCCACGTGCTCCACCCCGCCGTCGTCGCCGGCGCCGCTCCAGCCGCCGTGCGCCGTCGCCCCGGCCATCGCCGGTCAGTGCCGTCGCCTCCCTCGGCTTCGCAAGGGTGAGAGCTACCTCGGCCACCGGTTGTTTTGCGCCAAATCCCACCGGAGGTTGCCCGTCGTCGTGAACCAGAGCGCCGCCGTGGTCGCTGTGTCTCCAGCCGCAGCTAGCAGCCGCCTTAGCCGCCGCTTTTGGTCGCCGCTGCCGCCGTTGGGTTCGCAAGAAGGAGAGGAAGCCCGGCAGCCATCTCCCCGAAGCCAAAATCCACCGGAGCTCCATCGTCGCCGTAAACCCGAAGTTCGCCGTCGCGTTTTGATCTTCGGCGAAGCCCTGCTGCTCCTCCCGTCATCGCCCTCTGTCGCCATCGACTCCATTGGATTCGCAGCTGCGAAGTGAAGCCCGGCCACCCCTCCGTTGTCGCCGCACATCGCCGGAAAGTCATCGCCTCCGTGGACAGTACCTCGCCGCCCTTTGAAGCTCGTCGCCGGCTATCTTCCGTTGCCGTTCGTCGTCGCATAAGTGGTGGTAAGGGTCACTTTGATCCCCTCTCGCTCCCGGTGCCCTCCGTTTGCGTTTGTGCCGTGGTTCGCCGGCAACCGCCGCTCCTTTGCCGTTCACCTGTGAGGTTTTCCCTAGGGCCTTAATCCGATCTAATCTAATCTTGTTTGGCCCTAGCGTCATCATCGTCTCCGTGTGTGTCGTCGTCGCTGTGTCGTAGCTGCTGCACGCCGTGCGGCTGCGGTTTGCCGTCGCTCTACCGAGCCTCTTAGCCACCGCTGCTTAGTCGCTACCGCTGCCGCTGTTTGCCGCTTTGCCACAGCCGCAGCCGTGCCGGTTGCGTTTTTGCTCGCAGCCCTGCTGCTCTAGCCGTGCATGGTCGCTACCGGCTGTGCCGTCACCCTAACCCTAGCTGCGTGTTTCCGCCTAGCCGCCGCCTAGCCGAGTCAAGTTGTCTTAGTGCCGCCGTGTCGCAGCTGTGTGCCGCTTAAACCTAGCCGCTGCTTTTAGTCGAGTTGTGTAGCCGTAGGTGCAACCCTAGGTTCCTACCGGCCTATCGTTTGTCGTACCAGGGCTTTACCGTGAATCGTGTCTAGCCGACCGGTTTAGCCACAGCCGTTGTTGAGTCGTTCGCTCGTTCGTTCGAACGAGGTGTTCCCCGTGCTTCGTTCGTTCGTCCGTGTTGAGTCGTCCTTTAGTTCAGAGCCGCCGGTTCCGTTCGCCGGTTTCGGTTGATCATTTAGGTGATCCCGTGTCACGTAGAATTGACTCGTTGAGTCGGTATCTCGTGAGGCCCGCTTGCCAGATCAATCTAAGCCATCCGATCTTGGTCAACTCTCGGTCAAGATTAATCTCAGCCGTCCAAAATCAATATAAATCCGTTCTTTTCAATGACATATTATTCCTTTTTAATATATGTCATCTACCAAATATGATCTAATCTTTTCCGGAGGTTGTTTTAATCTTCTGTCTCAGCTATAAATCATTTGTAAATTGTTTAATTAATTTGGAATAGTCTTTTCTTTAATAGGCTTAATTGGAATTAAATCTTGTAAAATTCATAATAAATTCATATGAAATCAGAATGAGGCCGTTCAAGCCTCATAATTCATCTAAAATTATAATCTACATGTTTGTTTACTTTTTATGTATTGTTTATTTGGTTTTTATTAGTCTTTTTCCTCGTTTTGCGTGTTAGCTTGTCGTTTCCGTCGTTGCGAAGGTTCGCGAGTGCGCCGGAAGTATTCAAGAAGATTAATTAAAGACCGATTATTGCAAGGCAAGTCACACAGATCCCAAACAACCCTTTGAGCATGTTGATCCTATATTTAAATTCTCTATTTATTTCAGCTGTGCATTTATTTTCAAATGTCATTGGGTGGAATTAACTTATTCTTTGTTATGGCCCTTTTGTTCTTGATTACTTTATTCCTTTATACCTTGGGTGATTATAATTGGACTAGTTGAGCTTTATATATATTGGTTCAACTAGATGTTAGATATAATTGCTTAGCCATGCTTAGAAACATTAGCACACTATTGGGATAACTTATGACTCACTATTATTTAATGATGGCTTAATGATAGTTCACGATGGTCAATCGTGATTGATTAATTAATTACTTGCCAACTAAAACTTGATAATGGTGGGTTGTGAGCACATGGTTTTGAGAGTCGTGCTCATGGCAATTAAGGACCGGTTCGCGAGCTACTATTGTGGAACATTAACCGTGCCAACCACAAGCCAGCGTGGGCAACGGCTTTACCTTTTGTATAGCATGGTTCATTGCGGGGCACCAGACTGAGAAGTGGCGGAGATAAGCCCACGGGGGTCGCTGGGGAGTCCATGCCTTGTTTTATAAGGGGGTGATTATGATCCAGGAATGGTGCACTGTGGTGAGTTGTGTTATGCAGAGGGTATTGTCACAGCCTCTATTCGGGTACTTTCCAGTATCGCGACGCATGGTAGACATGATGTTGAGGCTGTGTCTTGTGGGTACAGTGGTACACCTCTGGCCAGAGTAAAACTATTCGAATAGCCGTGCCCGCGGTTATGGGCGAGTTGAGCAATGTTTTTCGTGATTAGTCTCACACCTCTCACAATAATTATGGATGTTATACCTGATAATAATTTGCTTAGCTCCTGGTTTGGAGATTAGATCTGTACAGCCGGGTATGGTTGTTCAGGATGGTTGGGCCTGTGCAGCATGGGTGTGCTGTTCAGTGTTGATTAAAATTTCTGATTAATTACTCCACTATTTTTACTTCTCTTAAATGTTTTGCTAAATGCTGCTTTTGCAAATGAGCCAATATTACGCCATCCTTTGGTATTCTTGTGCACTTGCATATTTGCTGTGTGGCTTGCTGAGTATGTCATATGCTCACCTTGCAATAATCAATCAACCTCAGTTGAAGACAAGTTGCGAAGGAGAAGACGTTTGGCTTATACCCCAGTTGAGCTGCCTGTGGGAGTGGAGCCGGAGCTTCGCTAGATTTTATTTTCCGCTGCAGTTTTCTTCTTAGTGAGGACTTAGTGCCTCTTAAGTAAGTATTTATCGTTTTAGTTAATTTGATGAATCTGTATATTAAATTGTCAGTTTGTGTACCTCGGCTGATTCCTGGACGAGGATTTTATGCACAAATAAGTTCGGAAATTACTAGTGAATTTCCGGGCGTGACAAGTTGGTATCAGAGCCATCTCGACTGTAGGATAAGCCAAATGGTCAAACCTTAAGGACAAATTTTTCGAAAACATGATTTGTGAAAATTTTCCTTTCCCTTGATTAGTGCTTTGATCATTGCCTTCATCACCATCTGGCAGGTCAACATAATTGCTTGGATGGATATTATGTGGTTGGTTATTTAACCATTGCTCATCCCCATTCAGTGATAGAATAATATTATGGAACACTGCAGCAGCCACTGGTATCTTCACTTGGTTCTTGATTTTGTGGAAAGTTGCAACTTTGAGAATAGGGAAGCGCTTTTTTACAACCCCCAAAGTCCTTTCAACATGATTCCTCAATACCGCATGGCGATGGTTAAATAACTCTTTGTAGTTTTGAGGTCTACGCCGACCTGCCCCATACTCCTTTAGATGATACCTGACTTTACGATATGGTGCAAGGAAAGAATTGGTGTTGGCATATCCACCATCAACCAAATAGAACTTTCCAGGGGGTACTTGGAAGCCTTTGTTTACTGCAGAGGTAAGAACCCTGGCATCTGTAGCCGACCCCTCCCACCCAGTAGACATGAAAGTAATCTTCAGATCAAAATCACAAGCTATCATCACATTTTGGCTAAGAGTATTTTTCCTATTTCTAAATGGAGCTGCTTTGTCAGATGATATAGATATGGGTATATGGGTGCCGTCAATTGCACCAAGGCAATTCTGCAGCAAAAAAAAAAACCACATATGATTTTCTAAAAATGTAAAACAGCATATTAATAAGGATATAAGTGTTTAGGTAAGAACCTTGAAATAGGGATAAAATCTAGGATCTTTTTCTATTTTCCAATGAACTTCATTAGGATTTGGAGGCTTCAGAAACCGCTTCGAGAGCGAAGGGACAACTGAGTTGAAGAAATGCTTTACGTGACGATGAAAGCTATCCCCACTGTGCCCAAATTTCTCTTGCAAATCCTCAAATGAAGCATTGTGACTAAGCATGTATAAGAAGAATGCCAACTTCTCTTCAACTTTAATCCTAGTATCATCGACCAACTTTTCAGTTCTAAGGTAATTGGCCAAAGATATAAATATTTCCGGCTCCATCCTGAATGCTACCCGGCAATTTTTTACATGCCCTTCAAGCAACTCCCGAACACGCTCCTCGCCTGTTATCTTTGATGTATGGCGTCGCTTCTTTTCCCTTGCTCCACTAGAACTCAACAAATGTAGTGCAGGGAAAATAAACAACATCATATCATCGTCCTCCTCTTCCCTCCTCTTTCTAGCGTGGTCTCTTGCTCTCATATCCATAGTAGTACTATAGATAGAGCACAAATTATTTACAATTTTGCACTTAGCACAGCAACAAAAGATCTAGAAAGATAATCACAAAAGAATCGCTAAACTATGGGAATTAATCTTAAGAAGTCCAAGTTATGAAGCATATTTAAAAATTGATGGGAAAAATGAAAAGAACAATAAGGATCTTTTTTTCTTAAAGAGTGCACAGTGCAACAATAATTGAAGGAGGAGGTTGGTCTTCTCCAACTCTAATGGGTGCACGTGCAATCTACAAAACAAGCACAACTTATACACATCACTGACAACTCAAATTCAGAACTAGAACTAGAGTTACATAAAACCCAGAACTAGTGCTAGCTAGCATCAAAGTAGGAGCTGCTGTTTTTCAATCAAATAGAAGGATCTCATCATCAAATACATTATAACATGGGTACAGAATTAATCACCCAATCAGCTCATTTAACACTAGACATATTAGTGCTTGAATAGCTATGATAAACATGTTTTATACAAGTATCATGTTGAGGAAAACAAATCTGTTAGTCTAATGAGACTAAAAGCTACTGTTGTTAGTTTAAAATAAATCAGTTTAAGTATACATTACTGTATATACTGCAGCAATTTGTTGCTAGTTTGTTTGTGAAACAATGACGATAGAATTAGTTTACAATTCAGAAATGTTAAACTAATTACAGAGTACCTCCATAGCTCTACAATCCTCAAAATCAGGACACCCAACCCTTGTAATTTCCAAACAGAAATATAACCAACAACCACAAGTTGGGACTCCGGAAGCACCAAGAACTGAGTACTTCACTGTAAAAACTTGTATAGTCAATTTTACAAGACATGCTCAGGCAAGCATCACAGCATCAGTCACACTAAGCAAAACTAATCAAGGCAAGCATGTTTCCATAGCCACCGTACAGCTCTCGCTCTCACCATCTGCTGCCTCAAAGCCACCGTGAATCAAGAACTCAAATCAAGAACCAGAGTTGGGCGGTGCGGTGGCGGCGGCAAATCAAGAACTCATCCCCACCCAACCAAGAAAAAAAGCTCCACGCCCAAATCAAGAACTCACCAGATCGAGCAGGATACGAGGAGGAGGACGACGAATCGCTAAGCGCTCACTCACCAGAAAGCTACACGGCGAGAAGAGAGATGGCGGCGACGACAGGAAAGGGAGAAGAGAAGAAAACCCTAACCCTAGCTTTGCAAGAGGAGGGAAGAAGGGGAAAGGCAGCGTGCTCACTGGAGACAAGGTGGCGGCCGGAGGAGAGAGCCGTGTCGTCGCCGTCGCCGTCGCCGTCGCCTCCGGGTCGCGCCGCGCGCTGCCCCCTCCGTCACGTCTTCGTTGCGCCGCCGCCTCCACTCGAGGAAATTTTCCACGCTCCAGGAGTAGATGATTTTTTCCCGGGCCTAGAGAAGAGGGAAACCCCGTGGTGGGCTGGGCTAAAATTCACGGTAGGGCTTAACCGAACGCACAATTTCGCATGGGCCGGGATTTTTTCCTCGCCGGGGTGATCCATGGGGATTGGGCCCCGATCCCGGCCGGGAACAACCCAACCGAACAAGGCCTAAAGGGGAACCCGAGCCCCTTCCTTGCCATCACCGTTGCCATCTCTCTCTCTCCTCTTTCTCTCTTTCATTTTGCTCTCTGTACCGCCACCTATAGCCGCTGTGCCGCGCCTTCTAGGGCCGCCGTCGTCGGCGGTGCCTCGCCGGAGCTCCGCCGGAGGTTGCCGCCGCCTCCCCGGCCGCCGGTCACCGAGCCGAACCTCGCCGCCGCGGCACATCGCTGCGACGCTGCCTGGGATCGAGCAGGAGCGAGAGGAGGAAGAAGAAACCGTGCCGAGCCACTGCCAAGCCGGCCCCACCTCCCTTTCCTCCCTCAAGCCGCTGACAAGCAGGGCCCGTGCCTCTCTCCCTCCATCAAGTCGCTGACAGGTGGGCCCCCCATTGCCATCCAAGTTAGCGGAATATTCCAATGGAATATTCCTTTCCGTTATTAATCAATTTCCAATATTCCAGAAAATCAATTTATCCTTTGAAAATTCCTAGAAATTCAACCGTAACTCCGATTGACCCTGTTCAAGTCCCTAAATTTTTCTAAAACTAGCAAACACGCTCGTGTGTTTGCAACGGGTGAAAAAAACATAATGATAATATACGTTTTTTATGCATAACCATGTCGATGCCAATCAGAAAATTAGAACATCTTAAATGTAATGGCCCAACCTCGATGGTGGCAACCTTACGATGTTTGCTTTACCTAAAATAATTGAATTATTCATAAGGCAACATGCATATAATCTAAAATATTCTTTTAATCCCATTCTTGCAACCAATCAAATCCGACCCTACCTCGTATGGTCAAGTCTACACAAAATAGAGTCATTGTACACTCTTCTCTAAATAACAATTAAAATATGTTTATTTACTAATATTATTTTCATATAATATGTTATCAAGAATAATAGCTACACTTCACAAAAATAGTCTGATAATTGCCTACAAAGATGTGCAGCGTGTCCAATACATGAGAAAAGATGACGAAACACAAGTCGTGTAGGAGATGGAAAAAAATTGATGGATCCTATCCGACCAAGTGTCCATCAATTTAGTGTTTTTTCTAACAGTTTTTTCCTCGTATGCCTTTTTTTATGCTTTTTTTTACATACGATGTAAATATTTTTTCTCGCGTGTTTTTTTTATGGACTACGGAACTTTTTTTCTAGCGCGTTTTCTTTTGCGCTTTTTTCTGATATTTTTTCCTCACGCGTTTTTAAACCGTTCTATTTTCTCACGTATTTTTTTCTTTTTTAATATAAGGTAGAAAGTTATGTTTTAAAATAGTTAGATTATTTTAGATTAGAGATATAGAAGAGATATAAACGGACTACTAAAAAGACGAATAGAAATTAGATTTTTTTTTTCTGCCATGCTTCTTTCTGCCCTTTTTATTTGTTTCTCGTGCATTTTTTTTACGAATGGTTTTTTTCGCCACTTTCTTATAGTGACGGACCTTTCTAGATATAATAGGATTTGATTTTTTTTACTACGTCACATATAATTCCTTTTTCTTTAGAATCAGACAGTTTTTTTAACTGCGTCATCTGAGTCGGATTCGTTTCGATTTTTTTCCTCTTTTTACCCCGCTTTTTTTGATCGAACAGATTTGTTATTTTTCGCCCGTGTTTTTTTTTTCGCCCCGTTTTTTTATCGGACTTTTTTTTTCTTTTTTTCGCCCAGTTTTTTCGCCCGGTTTTTTTGCTCGGTTTTTTTCGTCTGGTCTATTTTTTTTACTGCGTCACATATAATTCCTTTTTCTATGGAATCGGACAATTTTTTTTAAAAAAAATCGCCCTTTTTTAACCGCGTCGACAGAGTCGGATTAGTTTCGATTTACTTTTCCCTTTTTTGGCCCCTTTTTTTTATCGGACAGATTTGTTTTTTTCGCCTAGTTTGTTTTGATCGGACTTTTTTTGCCCGGTTTTTTCCGCTGAGTTTTTTACGGACGATGGAAGCACCTCTTACGGTTTTTTTTGCCCAGTTTTTTTGATCGGACTTTTTTCACTAGGTTTTTTCCGTCGGTTTTTTTACGGACGATGGAAGCGCCTCTTATTTTTTTAAAAGTAGTAGACTAACCCTTTTTTTGCCACTTTCTTAGGGAATCGAACGGACCTTTTTAGATGTGAATTTTTTAAGTAGGGACGGGAGTAGAGAAAGAGATGTTTACAAAGTTTATATATTAAGAAATAAAAAAACCAACAAAAACAAAATAAAAGGAAAGAAAAAACTGAAAGAAACGAAAAATTAAAAAAAAACAGAAAAACCGTGCGTGGGCCGGAATAGGATTTTTTTTCCCGTTTTAAGGGATCGGATCATTTTTTTGGCTACTTTTTCTTTTTTTTTTTCGAATCGGATTTTTTTTTGTTTTTTTGGCTATTTTTTCTCCGATTTTTTTGTTTTTCCTTTTAAGGGGAATCGGACTTCTTCTTTTCTTCGCTATTTTTTTATTTGTGATGGACGAAGGAAGCATCTCTTATTTTTTTTTTAATTAGTAGTAGATTGATATCTACACAGTGGCTCTATTGTTTCTCTGATTTGAGCCTGTTTTAATTGCCTTTTGTTAATTAGTTTTGTTTTCGCGTTTAGAGCCCGAGTACGAGGAAGCTCTGGACATCGCTTTCGAGGGAGAAGACCCCAACCCTGTGCAAGGCAAGCCTCTTTGATCACATTGCCCCTATATTTGCAAAGATATGTTGTTTGAAAAGTGCATTATTTAGTATACACGAATAATATGTTTAGCCCTCGGATTGTTTATACATCCGACGGACCGACCTAGTAGTCGCACTTATATTACATAGGTTGATGTTTCCATACCTTTGATAGCTCCACAAATGTTTGCAGCGGTAACATTATATGATTACCGAGATAGTTTCGCTTAGCCATGCTTACGTTGTTTGCCGTGTGGGAAACTTGGGTTATTCCAAATTACTTGCTTAAAAATCCGGTACAACTGAGGTGTTGTGAAATAAAATGTGTTGTGAAAGTGGTGGTGATGCGGAGTCATGCCTTTGTGGTTTGGCCACGTATTGTTGTTAAGGACCGATTCCTTTGGGAAATCCATCCAAACACATTACAGTGTGATCGCACGGGTATTTATGGGATGTCTCTGGCTATGTAAATTGTTATCACATGGGAGTTGGTGTGCCAATGGTTGTGGAATGCCGAGGATGAGGAGACGAAGTTTTACACATTTTGGCCCATCATGGGTGTCTTTTTGCCTCTATTGTGGCGTGCGATATCTGTAGGAGACATCCTCGGTATTTCCTGAGTGGATGACGGCTGTCCTTGCCTGATACTCATGCGATTTTCATGGGTTAGCCTTGGAAAGGCCTTATCACGAACTTCCGTTACCGACGGGTAAACGGTGTAAGTTTCATGTCGTGTGGATAAAGCGTGCAACCTCTGCAGAGATTATTGAACTGTTCGAAGAGCCGTGCCCACGGTCAAGGGCGGGTGTAAGGTGTTTCTCATAGCGTAGATTTGTTTGACAAATGTTTGTGAAGAAGTGGTTATTGGGAAGGGTAACGTTTCTAAAGTCCGCCTGTGTGGCAGATGGCTAACCTTTATGGTTAGGAACGGGTCTGTGTGACCTGGGGTGTCATCCGACGCCGAGGTGTTGTTAGGGCCATGATGGCGTTGTTGTGCTGAGATATATGTGTGAACTGTGTTGTTGTGAAAAGGAACTAATAGAGGAAACAAATTAATTGTTGTTCGATAATCGTGACAAGTTGTTGCAAAGCAACTTGTGGAATGGGTCGAGGCATGAGCCTCCTCCCGACAACTAAAACTTGACTCACTCACTAGGAGTTTTTGTGAAATAAATCACTTTGCCAAAGAGGCAGCTTTCGCAAATAAAACCTTTGCCTCCTTGTTTAAACCAAATGATGAGGACACAACTAGCTCGGATATAACCATAACTACCTTATGTATTAATCAACCAAAGGTGCATATGTTCTATATTAGATTTACTTGTTATATATTTGAACATACGTTGCTACACAATGAGTTTTGTGTGTTTTCGTTTGCAGAGTTACTTGCTTGGGCGAAAGAAAAGAGACCGAGCGTAAGGAATTGGATGGATGATTGAAGAAGTTGATTGGGGACCAAATCAAGACCTTCTCCAAGTCTTCTTTGATCTCACCACGTCACTTTTGGTCCATATAAGACAAGAGATGAAATTCTACATGTTTTGGATTCGGATTCGGGCCTCCTGACAGCATCAACTTCAAACAGACCTAGCCGCTGATCTAGAAGTAATTTCAGGGCCCATAAGTACTTGTTGGAAAGCTTATGAAGTCTACTTTCAGATGGTTTTGGTCCCACATCAAAATTCCTACCGAGCTGCCGGGAATCTGCAAAACAAGCCACGTAACTCATCCAATCCGAATCTGATTTGAGTTTTGGGCCTTGTAATTGTGTCGTGGGCTTAGCCCAAGGGAGTGTGCGCCCTAGGGCAACCCTAGGACGTTTCTAATCACATTTATTCAGTAGCCGCCATTGTTTAGGGTCGGGTTTTGCTTAGATTAATCTATCGAGAACAGTTTCGCCGCTAGATCGGTTTGTTAGACCCCAATTCGTGAGCTTAATCATTCATCTACAATTTTGGTTGTTTTCTATCTCGTTCTTGCTTGTGTTCTTCGATTGGCAAACAGGGATTAGCCTTCTCGGCGAGGTCATCCGCATTTTGACACGGGTGATAACCAGAGGAGACGTGGTGCTGCGATTGCGGGGCTCAAGAGCGTGTGTGTTCAAGAAGCCGGATCGATTTGTGTCGTGACTCCGCCCAAATCGTTGTTTATCAGAACCTTTCGGAAGATTTGGAACCCTAGTGCACATCACCAAACATGTCATTCTTTCCCCTGGCTTATTGTTGAGTACGTTAAGTACTCACCCTTGCTCCTTATAATAATCTATAGAGTATGAAGATGAAGACGTCGACCCGACCGCCGAGGAATATCTCCAGGAGCAAGCCGAGTATGAAGACTTCTAGATGTTTCGTGCCTAGCCCTAAGCCTCGACTGTGGAATAAGTTAGTGCCTAGGTTCTTTGCCTAGTGCATAGTTGCTTAGTCGCTTAGTTCTCCACGCTGTTCGCTTCTGCGCTGTCGCTTTTATGGCTTTCTATAATGTTGTGTTGTTCATCTATGGGCCTGTCCATGATGGCAACTTATGTAAGGACTACTACCTAGTGATGTAATAAAGCAGTTTACTTTGATTCCATATTTATTCTGTGTGTACCAGCTAGTATATCCTAGAACTGGTACTATATCACAGCTAATACATAATACCCCGGTGTGAGTTAGCTGTGTCTATAGCTAACGAATGTCGGGGCAGGATCGCGAGCGATGCAAACATGGTGCCCTTCCAATCGATGCAAACGACCCGGGGAGCACGTTGCTTGCAACATAAGAGCTCCTCTGGCACCCACCTCAGTCAGCTACCGGTGAGACTCTAGAGGGTTGGTGGCTCACCTAGATTGTGGAGCTGGTGGGCTCAACCCATCATTTGGTCATGGCTAACTGCACCCGCGGATGTCTTGGTCAGCCTCGAGAGCCACCCGTCGACTGCCTCAACACCCTCACGCCCTCGTTTTGTGGGTGTGTAGCTACTTGAGGACAGGGCCACTAGCGGCCCATTATCTCCTCAGCGCATGCTGGTGAGTGGGACCTTCACTCGTGGCGGACGGCCCTCTTAAGAAGCCATACTAAAAAATAGAGCTATTTTTCTACACGGGTCTCTTAAGTGGCTGCACGAAAAAATATATTTTCGTAGAATATTCATCTAGAAGTCTAAGTTACCTCTTCAAATCCCTCTGAGCACTTCAATTTTTTTTTCAAGTCATCTTTATATCCTCTTTGAAAGGGTCAATTAGGCCTAGAGGGGGGTGAATAGGCTAATTTAAAACTTTATGTGGAAGCTAAAACTGAGTTAGGGTCGGAAAGTCTGATCCACAGTCGGACTATCCGAAAATATCAGATAGTCTGATGTTGGATCAGACTGTCTGATCCACTAAAAGAACACTACAAGTAGATCTAGTGCACAAACAAGAGTATGGCGCAAACAGCGACTAGATCTATAGCGGCACAAAAAACAAATCTAAATAATGAGAGAAGAGATATCACCAACAATGAAGTTCACCGAGTTGTTCCCGGAGTTCAAATCCTTGAGAGGATTCTACTCTCCGTTGAGGAGCTCACTAAGAGCCGGGTCTTTGCTAACCCTTTCCTCAAGAGGTTGCACTAAGCACTCCTCCTTCCACTAAGGGGTATCTCTTTCCTTGTGGAGGCGAGATCCGGCCTTCACAAACTTCTCCCGGCCAACCACACGTAGATCGGTGGCTCGGGAGTGACACCTAGCCGTCTAGGAGTCCTCAACCTCCAAGAGTAACAAACACCACACAACTCTTGGTCAACCCTAGTGCTCAAGATCGAGTGAAACACACACTAGGCCCTCAAACCCCAAATCCACAACCACCAAGATCCACCACACAAAGAACAAGAGGGGATTTGAGAGAGGGAGAGAGAGCTCAAAGATCTAAACCACCTTAGCACCAAGCTCAACCCAAAGTGAATGTGAATGAATGAGTTGGGTAACCCTAGAAAAGGGTTAGGTGGGGGGTATTTATAGAAGCCCCCAAAATGTGGCCGTTGGGAGAGAATCTTTTCATCCCACCTCGGAAAGTCCGAGGTGACATCGGATAGTCCGATGTTTTTGACCCCCAAGCAGGCCAGAGACAGAGAACGAAATTCTGGAGAATTTCGGACAATCCGATCGATCGGATAGTCCGATGTCATATCGGATATTCCGTTATTTTTGAACCAAGAATTTCATCCTCTCACAGAGACTCAAGTTCCATTGAATTTCGGAGTCTCTGGATCATCGGATACTCCGATCACATCGGATAGTCTGATTTAAAACTCACTCAAAAGGAATAAAAAGCAATTCAAAACAAAGAGTGAAGTTCTGAGAAATTTCAGATAGTCCGACGTATCGGATAGTCCGACCTTATATCGGATAGTCCGATATTTTTTAGCCAACACTCAGACCCAAGACAGTGAGCAAAGTTCTGTGAAATTTCGGATAGTCTGAGCATCGGATAGTCTGATCAACATCGGATAGTCCGACAGACATAAAACATGAACACTTCAAATAAATGATTTTGAGCACTAGTGTTCTATCAATTATATGCATGTGGCATCCCTCTTAATAGTACGGCATCCTAATACTCAAGAACACAAGATATACATGGATTAGAAGACAATTACCACAAAAGATGCCGCAATACTTATTGTGTTGACATCCACTCCTTTTTCATCCTTGCATACATCTCAACAAAAAGCATTAGTTACCCTCTAATTGTGTTGTCATTAACACCAAAATAAATGAGGGGTCCTAGATGCACTTTCAATCTCCCCCTTTTTGGTGATTGATGACAACACACTTAGAAGTAATAAAAGATTAGGATTTTAGTGGAGCTCCCCCTAAAGATATGCTAGAAATGAAATAGGAGAGCTCCCCCTCAATCTATGCATTAGATTAGAAATGACAATATAACCTCATGCATATGCCAATGACAAGATATTTCACACATTTGAGCATGGATAATAGATAATTGCACTTAACAAGACACAAAAGCCCAAGGTTCGACTAGTCATCACGAAAGGAGATAGATTAGAGATTTTTGTTCATAGGTGGTTCTCCCCCTTTGGCATCAAGGCACCAAAAGGGAAAAAAGAGGATCACTCATCCTCATCAGAATCCTCGCCCTCCTCACTTGACTCCTCAGCATAGTCACCTTCCTCCTCCTCTTCTTCTTCCTCCATAGGAGCCTTGCCATGATCCGCACGAGAGGAGCTTGCCTCAGCTGCAAAAGGGTCCTCAATCACATCCTCCCCACTGTCCTCAACCTCAGAACCATCGGGAGAACACGGCAAATGGGCGTTGCGAAGGAGGTTCTTGATCCGTCGAGTGTCCTTCTTCCTTGCTCTACGTTCCTTGGCTTGCCGAACTGAGATGGTCTTGCATAAGTTGAAGATGGACTTGAAGAACCGCAAGGACGAGTTGGAGTCCGGCTTGGTGACGGTAGCGGAGGGACCGGCACGAGAAGAAGCACGAGTGGTTCATCCAGCCGGCACAGCAGCAGCCTTGATGGGACGGAGTTGGTAACCGGTATGTGCCACCTCCTTGTGAAACTTCTTCTTGGACACAATCTCAATCATCTTCATAATGTAAGGCCCATAGCCAAGTCCTCGCTTAGGCATCATGGAGATAAGCCGGATTTCTTCAAAGATGAAGTCAAAGGAGTCAAAGAGCTGTGGGTGAGCCTTTATCTTGTAAAGCAAATTACTTGTATAGGCAAGGACGTTGCTAGCATCACCTTCCTTGGGATTGAGAGTTTTGCGCAAGAGCTTGTTGAGATAGGCATAGAAGGGAAGAAGACCTTTGATGGTGCCTAACTCATAGTCCACATCTTGGTACAAGAAGTGAAGAGAATTTGTGTCCATGGGCTTCTCATCATGAATCTTGACACGATTGGTGCGAGAGCGAGCCGGAAACCCCAAAATGGCAGCAAACTTGGCATATGTCACTGAGTATATGATGCCATCTGTCATCCAATGAATAGTCTTTTCTTTGTTGGGCTCAAAGTAAACTGTGGCATAGAATTGTGCGATGATTTCTCTGCACCATGGGTATTGCAAGCCCATGAGTTCCTTCAAGTTTTGCCGAGCACAAGCTTCAATGATGTCGCGTCCCAAATCGACTCTAAAATACATCCTCGAAATTGTGCAAAGAATAATTAAAATTCATGTGAAAGCCTCCAACAATTAAAATGTGCAAATGTAAAAGTCAAATGAGGCTTGGAGGATTTTTGTATATTTCCTAAAAGCCTAAAATGCGTAAATAAATTTTAGTGGAATTTTCAGAGCACAAATAATAATTGAAAAGAAATAAACAAAGTTGAAAAGGTTTATAAAAAGAAAAACCCTAAAAGAAGTCTTCTTTCCCCCCCCTTTTCCTTCTTGGGCCGGCTCGGCCCACTTCTCTCCCTCCCTCTCTCTCTCCTCCCCTCCGGCCCATCGGCTCCTCCCCGCGCGCGCGCCGCTGACAGGCGGGCCCGCCCGCCACCCTCGCTGACGGGTGGGGCCCACCTGTCATCCCCAACCCCGCGCCGCGCCCGCCGCCGCCCGTGCCCTAGCGCCGCCGCCGTCGCCGAATCCGCCGCATCCCGCCTTCCCCGCGCGCCATAAAGAGGGGCGAATCACTCCCCGTGATTCCCTCTCCCGATTCCCCCTCTTTTCCCTCTCTCTCCCTCGGATTCGTCCGATTTGAATCCCGCAATCGTCGCCGGCGTCTTCAATGGAGCCCGAGAACTCCGCGGCCGGTTTCCTTTCTCTCCGGCCGCCCTCTCTCTCTCCCGTCGCTATAAAATCAATCCCCGAGCTCCGCTCCTCCGTTTCCGCCACTCGCCGCTCACTCTCCCCGTCGGAATCGAGCCCGCACCGTCGCACCTTCTCTCCGCCGTCGCCGCCGTGCTCCGGTTCGCCGCCGCCGTCGCTCCGGACTTCCTCCCCACTCGGCGTCACCTCCATCGGCTTCGCCGCGTTCCCGTCGACCTCGTCCGCGCCTCCGTTTCGCTCGCCGACCGCCGGAGCACCGTCGTCCTCGCCGTCCCGAACCGCGCCGCCGCCTTCTTCCGCTTCGGCCGCCGTTCCCGTCGTCGCCGTCGACCGGGGTGAGCCGAAGACCGCTCCATTCGCTTCCCCCTTCCCTCCTCTCTCTCGGGTGCCGCTCCGCCGCGCCGGTGGTCGCCGGCGGTGACCATCGGGGCGCGGGCGCGTCCCCCTCCCTTCGGCCGTGCCGGCGAGGCCGCCTTCGGGCGCGCCCCGCGGCTGCCAGGTGGGGCCCGGCCGTCAGCCGCCCGCGCCCGCAGGTGCGGCTGACGCGTGGGACCCACGGCGCCGGCCGCCGCCAGCCGCGTGCACCCGGTCCACCGTGGACCGAGAGGCTGACGCGTGGGCCCCACTCCCGTGGACCCGGTCCGCGCGCCCTCTCCCTCGGCTGACGCAATAAATGAGATTTTTAATTAAAATTTAAATGAAGAAATTCGTAAATATCCATTTAAAGAGCATATAAACTTCAAATGGCCATATCTTGGCCATTTGAACTCGGAATTGGACCGTTCAAGTCTCTAATTTTTCCTTAAGAAGTCAAGAACCCATTTTTGTGCTTTGTTTCTGCTGTTATGTGGAGTTTAGTAGTGTAAAGGCCTTTTCTTTTCCGTTGGTCGTGTAGACGCTGCAGCTTCGGAAGATCCGCTCTTCGTGGAAGTCGAAGCCGTCGGTTGGGAAAGCGAGCAAGGCAAGTCACATCATCTTTGAACATATTGAATCCCAGTTTGTAAAATTATGTTGATTTAAATTATTGCATTATCGCTTTATTTAAATTCCCGCGTTATCACTGTTTTATTTAGCCATGCCTATTTACCTTTGTTATGACCATATTATTATTGTTATTGTTATTATTATTACCTTGTTCACCCTAGAGTAAACAAAACCTCAACTAGTGGACACTCTACTCGTGGTATCCCTAGTTTAAATTTAGGTAGATGCTTCGCAATTTAATTAGGTAACATTAGGTGGTTTTATAACTTTAGACTTGGGAAATATTCATATCACCTGGACACTATGGAATTGTTGGATTATTGTGGAATTGGCTTCACACCGCCCCCTCTATTCAAAATCCCCTAAAATGGTTTTAGGCTGGGCTCGGGGTGCATGGTTTTGATGGTAGCACCTCGGCCATATAAGGACCGGTCTTCGGGCCTCTGTTGCAAAGCACTACCGTACTTCCACATGTCTAGTGGGTAAGGCTTAGTTTGTGGCTCAGTCTAGTCATAAACAAAAGTACACGGATTGGAGATGGATGAAGTCGGGGGTCGATGGACATTCTCCAGGGCAAATGAAGGCTACACGAGCTGCGGCCCGGTAGTCGAGATGTCATATGGCAGAGGGTTGGTGCCCTGCTGCTAGGGGCTCAGTCTTGCCTGCCTGTCCCGGGGGTTCGGGCCGTAGGCGGGATTGGGTCGGTACTCTTGTCTAAGGCTAGGATGGGTTGGAAACTATGTCACGTCTTCCGTCCGTATACCGTGGTGGTATGTGGCACGTGGTTACACGTGAGGAAGATGTGTCTTGTGGGTAAAGATGTACACCTCTGATCAGAGTATAATCTATTCGAATAGCCGAGCCCTCGGTTATGGGCAAGCCGAGCAATGTACCCAAGTTAGAGTTTTAATTCTTAAAACTGGCTTAACAACTAAAATATGGAATGGTTGGCCTGGGTTGGCTTGGGACGAGCTGGGACCCAGGGTCGGGTTGCCAGTTCGGTCTGAATCATCATAGGCCTTGGGTTAAGGCAGGTTCGTGTGGGTTCACGGCCTTGATTAATAATATTGTATAGTTCTAAGATCGTGTTTACAAAATAGCCCTGAGCAACTAAATGTCTTTAAATGCTGTTTACTGCAACCCTAACCCTTTATGTTATAATTCCCTTGTACTCCCTTGCATTTATTCTGCACTTGTGGGTGTGTCTTGTTGAGTACGGTGGTTGTACTCAGTCTTGCTCAATTTTTCCCAAGCCCAGAAGAGGAGCTCCTTGAAGATGAAGGCTTTGGTGTCTAGCTCGTGCCTGCCGTCAAGCGCCTGTGGTCGTCGCCCTAGTCTTCCGCTGTTTCTCGTTTGTCTCTGTGTGCTGGGCCTTCGCTGCCCATGTAATAAGTTAACTATTTACGCTTCCGCTTGTTAAACTCTGATTTGTATCAACTTTTGGTGTACCTTGCCTCCTGGGACAAGGATTCATGCACGCACGTAAGGAATGCCCGTTGGGTTATTTCCGGTCGTGACAAATGACTTCATCAATAATTGGATCATGCAACTCCTCCATATACTTCCAATCAACCCACTGCATAAGAATAGCCCCCTTCTTAGGTGCAATCACTGTCTCATAGTAATCCTGCTGAAAAAGGTTCCAAAACCGAGGATCGGTGGACAACTGTTGAAATTTGTAGGGATCTGTCTTACGCTCTTTCTCCACTTCAGTCCACTTGCGGTTCCACCTTATGACTCTCCGATGATAATTAGGATCTCTAGAGGGAGCAGTGATAAAGAAAGGCCCTTCTTCCTGAGCAGCTTGCTGAGCGGCAATGTCCTCTTCTAACTGAATCTCTTCCTCAAATGATGGTGCATGAGAACCACAACCTTGACCCGGCTCAGAAGAATCCGTAGGATTGCCTCTCCTTACTTTGCTAGCAGGTGCACTTGATCCTTCACTGACTCGGCTACGGCGAGGAGGAAGAGGAGCACCACGCTCCACATTAGCCACTTGAGCTGCTTGGTCAGAGGCTTGAGCTTGCGCGTCAGTGGCATCTTTGCGGGATTCGGACATACGCCGTATAGCATGACGAGCCTTGGAAGAGGGAGAGCGACCTCGAGAACTCATTGACCCACGGCGAGAGTAAACTTGATTCTTGAACTGACCCTTGATCATGAGGATACACTGATTCAGAACAGAGGATAATGATTAAGAAGAAGTGGAAGAAGAATATTTAAATGTGAAGCAAGGAGAAATTTGGACTGGGCCAAAAGGAGGTCGGATAGTCTGATTTGACGTCGGACTATCCGATGTACATTGGACTATCCGGCGGCATATCAAACAATCCGACGGCCTTTTGCCCTAGACCAACAAATCTCGATTCACACAAAAATATCCAATGGAATCAAAGGATCTTCTAGGTACTAGATCTAGGCACTAAAACAAGAAGATTCACCGAAGGAAATCTTGAAATAATACACCATGAGGGAGATCGAGGAAAAACAAGGAAATACCTCAAGAACCACCAAGAGAATCACTGGGGAACTAGTGATTTGGAAGGAGTTGAGGGAGGGAAACCACCCAAAAGCGAAGGAATAGCAATCGGAGACTCCGAAACGAAGATTTTTGTGGCCTAGAACTAGGGTTTGGAGTGGAGAAGAGGGATGGAGAGAGAAACGACTGAGACAAATGACTGAAGGGGTAAGAAAGAGTTACCCCCGGGGAGGTTAAGTCCCCTTGCCCTTGGCCCCACGTCGGATAGTCCGACATCCTTTGTGGCAGAGACAATAAAGGATGGCTCAAGGAAGATTTTTTTTTAAACAATATTTTGATAGGATGAACTCGATGGCTAGACTATTACTTGGACAAATGCAGCAAAAGAAAGAAAACTAGGCACCCTCAAGAGAGGAAATGTACGAATCTATAGCAAATTGTGCAAGGACCAAGATTCATTAGAGAATGAGATCCCCGTACACATAGATTCAAGTTATCCACATAGATTATGACTAGTGTTTATTCATGAATTGAATGTTCACTTTGTCATGATGTGGCAAGCAAACCTATTCTAGTAAATGAAAAACAAATGCATGCAAAAGATCAAGCCACATTCCGAGAATCCAAGATATTTAGCTCACTTCTCAACTCACAAAACCTAGCTTCATCTAGAGTCTTGGTGAAGATATCCGCCAATTGTTTGTCGGTTCTCACATGTTGGATTGCTATGTCGCCTCTTGTGGAATGGTCTCTTAAGAAATGGTGGCGAATATCTATATGGTTGGTTCGGGAATGTTGGACGGGGTTATTGGCTAACTTATTGGCGCTCTCATTGTCACATAGGAGTGGGATTTTGGACACATTTAGGCCATAGTCTCTCAAGGTTTGCTTCATCCAAAGAAGTTGAGCACAACAACTCCCCGCCGAAACGTATTCCGCTTCGGCGGTGGATAGGGCGACGGAGTTTTGCTTCTTGGAAGACCAAGAAACAAGGGACCTACCCAAGAATTGGCAAGTACCCGATGTGCTTTTCCTATCCACTTTGCACCCGGCATAATCCGCATCGGCATAACCAATGAGATCAAACCTCGCTCCCTTAGGATACCAAAGACCAAGATTAGGTGTGTGCACTAAATATCTAAGAATTCTCTTCACGGCCACAAGGTGACACTCCTTTGGAGCGGCTTGAAATCTTGCACACATGCACACACTAAGCATAATATCGGGCCTAGATGCACAAAGGTAAAGGAGTGAGCCAATGATGGAACGGTATACCTTTTGGTCGACGTCTTTACCTTGCTCGTTGAGGTCGAGGTGGCCATTTGATGGCATGGGAGTGTGGATTGGCTTCGCATTCTCCATTCCAAACTTCTTGAGCATGTCCTTCAAATACTTTGTTTGGCAAATGAAAGTTCATTCCTTGAGTTGCTTGATTTGAAGGCCGAGGAAGAACTTCAATTCACCCATCATGGACATCTCAAAACGCTTGGTCATCATCCTACTAAACTCTTCACTAAAAGACTTGTTAGTAGAACCAAATATGATGTCATCGACATATATTTGGCACACAAAAATATCATTATCATGCCTTTTAGTAAAAAGAGTTGAATCGGCTTTCCCGTTCTCAAAGTCGTTTTTCACAAGAAAATTGCGAAGACACTCATACCAAGCTCTAGGGGCTTGCTTAAGCCCGTAGAGTGCCTTGTGGAGCTTGTATACGTGGTTGGGATATTTTGGATCCTCGAAGCCCGGTGGTTGCTCCACGTATACCAACTCGTTGATAGGCCCGTTGAGGAAGGCGCTTTTGACATCCATTTGATATAGCTTAAAATTGAGGTTAGTAGCAAAAGCAAGCAATATGCGAATTGACTCAAGTCTAGCTACCGGCGCAAAAGTTTCACCGAAATCTAATCCTTCGATTTGGGTGAACCCTTGCGCCACTAACCTCGCCTTGTTCCTTATCACGACCCCGGCCTCGTCTTGCTTGTTGCGAAAGATCCACTTTGTGCCAATCACATTTTGCCGAGGTCACTCCACCAAAGTCCACACTTCATTCCGGGTGAAATTGTTCAACTCCTCTTGCATCGCCATCACCCAATCCGGATCATTAAGAGCTTCTTCCACCTTTAGAGGTTCAATAGAAGACACAAACGAGTAATGCTCACAAAAATTTGTAATACGAGAACGAGTGGATACTCCCTTGTTGATGTCTCCTAAGATGTTGTCGGTGGGGTGATCTCGTTGGATACTTTGGTGGATTCTTGGGTGAGCTAGATTTATCGGAGAGGGTGGCACTTGCTCGCCTTCTTCACCTTGATTCAAGCTTGAAGTGGAGGGATTGTCGACTTGGGTTGATGTAGATGGCTCCACTTGTGTTGAGGAAGAGGCCCCTTGTTGTGGCTCCCTAGGACGCACGTCTCCAAGAGCCAATCTTTTGATTGCTTCGCTAGGGTCCTCCTCTTCACCTAACACATGTGAGTCAACTTGCTCTACTTGAGAGCCATTAGTTTCGTCAAATGTCACATCACGCGCGATCTCAACAATACCGGAGGTTTTGTTGAAAACGCGGTATGCGCATTCATTTGACCCATACCCAAGCAAGAACCCCTCATCAACTTTAGGAGCAAACTTTGAGGATCTAGCCTTCTTATTAAGAATGTAGCACTTACTACCGAAAACACGAAAGCAAGAGACATTTGGTTTGTTACCGGTAAGAAGCTCATAGGGAGTCTTCTTAAGAAGGCGGTGAAGATAGAGGCGGTTGATGGCGTGGCATGCGGTGTTGACGGCTTCGGCCCAAAAATGGTCTGATGTCTTGTACTCATCCAACATGGTCCTCGCCATTTCGATGAGAGTCCTATTCTTCCTCTCGGCTACTCCATTTTGTTGAGGTGAATATGCAGCCGAGAACTCGTGCTTGATGCCTTCTTCATCAAGGAAACTCTCGATGCACATGTTCTTGAACTCCTTGCCGTTGTCGCTTCGAATGTTCTTGATCTTGAGGTCGAACTCGTTTTGGGCTCTTCTTGCAAACTTCTTGAAGATTGCTTGTGTCTCACTCTTGTCATGCAAAAAGAACACCCACGTGAAGCGTGAAAAATCATCAACAATAACGAGACCATATTTGTTACCTCCAATGCTTAGATAAGCAATTGGCCCGAAGAGGTCCATGTGTAGAAATTCCAACGGTCTTGTAGTTGTCATTACGTTCTTGACCGGGTGATGAGCTCCAATTTGTTTCCTGGCTTGACACGCGCTACACACCATATCTTTCTCAAAAAGTACATTTGTTAGACCAAGGATGTGATCGTGCTTTAGAAGCTTGTGAAGATTCCTCATACCAACATGTGCTAGCCTCCGATGCCAAAGCCACCCCATGTCAGACTTAGCCACTAAGCATGTCTCATGTTTGGCTTTAGTTGAGGAAAAATCCACAAGATAAAGCTTGCCCTTGAGAACACCCTTAAAGACTATCGAGGAGTCATCCCTTCTAAATACGGTCACATCAACATCGGTAAAAAGACAATTGTAGCCCATGGAACACAATTGAGAAACGGACAAGAGATTATAGTTTAGAGATTTTACCAAGAGGACGTTAGAAATGGAAAGGTCATTGTAGATTGCAATCTTACCCAATCCCATTACTTTTCCCTTTCCATCGTCCCCGAAGACTATGTTCTCTTGCAAAGAGCCATTAGGATCAAGGGAGCAAAACATTGATTCTTCTCCGGTCATGTGATTTGTGCATCCACTATCGATCACCCAACTTCTTCCACCGGAGAGATATTCCTACAAGAGATCAATTTCTAGTTTTAGGTACCCACACTTGCTTGGGTCCTCTCATGTTAGTGACAAGTGCCTTAGGCACCCAAAGAACTCTCTTGATGGAAACATTTTTGCCCCTTGGGCCTACATACTTAGCAACAACACGACCACTAGCATTCTTCCTAAGAACATAAGATGCATCAAAAGAACAATGTGAAGCATAATCATTAGGAAGGATACTTTTGGCCTTAACAAAATTGCTAAGACCTTGGGGCCTCTTGATCGTCATACTCTTGTCCACCTTTCCTTTTGGTGGAGGAACATACCAAAGACCCTCATGGTTGAAGTTGTCCCTTTGATAGCCTAGGTACTCCTTTAGGGCCTTACTACCCATATGGCACTTAAGTAGGCCATTGTGAAGGAGTCCCATAAGCTTCTCATTTTGCTTTTGCAAAGCACTCAAAGAAATAGAGTTAGTAGCACAAGCTTCAATATCAATATCTTTGCATCTCACACATGATTCATTGCTTGGGAGAATTTTGGAACAAGACGGCTCGCTAGGGAGAGAGACACTATTCTTTAAGGTTTCGAACTTCTCTTCAAGAGAGATGTATGCTTTGTCCAAGCCATCCACTCTCTCTTGAAATTGAGCGTTCGCCACCCCAAGATTAGCATGAGACTCTTTGGTTTGCTTGTAAAGCCGTGCCAAAGCCTCATTTTTCTCTCTCTCCTTAGCAAGCTCACTCTTGAGTTCATGAGATCGCTCTTTCTCACGAATGAGCAAAGCCTCTTGCCTCTCAAGAGTTGCATATTGGTCCTCAATTCTCCCAAGCAACTCACTCAAGTGTGGTAGAGATTCCTTAGTTATGGACTTGAACAATTCGTCATCCATAACCTCATCCTCAACCTCATCCTCCTCATCACTAACAAGATCATCATTAAATGATTTGAGAGGAGAAGGTACCTTAGGCTCCTTTGCCATGAGGCAAATGGGAGCATCCTCATCACTTGAGTAGTCGAAGAGTCTCGGCGGTGATGGAGGCTTGACAGCGAACGTGGCAACTCCTTCTTCATCACTTGAGCTTGACTTGGAATCAGAGCCGAAAATCATCCCAAGGTGAGCTTGGCCATAATGTTCCCGCTTGCTATGCTTATACTTCTCCTTCTTCTCATCCTTCTTCTTATCTTCCTTGATGTGGGAACCATCCTTGAGGTGAGGGCAATCCGCAATGAAGTGCCCGGGCTCTTTTCACACGTAGCACACTCTTGCGGAATGTCTTCCACTTGACTTGTTGGAGTGATGCTTGGAAGAATTTCCCTTGAAGAAGCCGCTTCGCCTCATAAACTTGCCGAACTTCTTGACGAAGAGAGCCATTTCTTCATCATCGATCTCCTCCTTGCTCTTGCTCTTGTGGTTCTCTTCTTCTTCTTCCTTTGCCTTCAATGCCAAGTCTTCCTTCTTGATGCTTGTCGTTGAGCTTTGGTTGATGTATTGGATGACCTCCTTGGACTCTTGCACAAGCATGTCATGGGCAAGAATGCGTCCGAGCAAATCATGAGGTGTGAGAGTCTTGTAGTCCGGACGCTCATGAATGATGGTAACCAAGGTAGAGTTCCTTGGAGTGATTGCTCGAACCATCTTCTTGACCACAACCTCATCGGTCATGTCCTTGGAACCAAGTCCCTTGATCTCATTGATAATCTTGCTCAACCGGTCATACATGTCACTTGGGCTCTCACCATCCAGCATCACAAATCTCTCAAATTGCCCCTTGAGGATCTCCACCTTGGACTCACGAACACTATCCATGCCTTCATGCAAGTTCCGAAGCGTGTCCCAAATCACTTTGGCACTCTCAATGCCATCCACACGGTTGAACTCACTTCCACTCAAGGCACTAAGTATTGCATTGGCGGCTTGAGCGTTCTTGTGCTCATTCTCGTCGTCCTCCTTGGTGGGATCTTCGGGATTCTGCAAAACATAGCCCTTTTCGACTATTCTCCAAATAGATGGGTTAATAGACTTCAAATGCATCTTCATCTTATGCTTCCAAGCGGCATAGTCCATACCATTGAAGTACGGAGCTTTGCCGCTATAGGTACTCACATAAGATGTGGATGTAGTTGGATAGTCATAAGGAAACGTAGCTCCCTTATCACCATCTTTGCCTTCCCCCGTTTGGCCCGACATGATCTCTCCAAGCGGTTAAGCCTAATTAGGAGATTAGGCTCTGATACCAATTGAAAGGGTCAATTAGGCCTAGAGGGGGGGCGAATAGGCTAATTTAAAACTTTATGCGGAAGCTAAAACTGAGTTAGGGTCGGAAAGTCTGATCCACAGTCAGACTATCCGAAAATATCAGATAGTCTGATATTGGATCAGACTGTCTGATCCACTAAAAGAACACTACAAGTAGATCTAGTGCACAAACAAGAGTATGGCGCAAACAGCGACTAGATCTATAGCGGCACAAAAAACAAATCTAAATAATGGGAGAAGAGATATCACCAACAATGAAGCTCACCTAGTTGTTCCTAGAGTTCAAATCCTTGAGGGGATTCTATTCTCCGTTGAGGAGCTCACTAAGAGCCGGGTCTTTGCTAACCCTTTCCTCAAGAGGTTGCACTAAGCACTTCTACTTCCACTAAGGGGTATCTCTTTCCTTGTGGAGGCGAGATCCGGTCTTCACAAACTTCTCCCGACCAACCACACGTAGATCGGTGGCTCGGGAGTGACACCTAGCCGTCTAGGAGTCCTCAACCTCCAAGAGTAACAAACTCCACACAACTCTTGGTCAACCCTAGTGCTCAAGATCGAGTGAAACACACACTAGGCCCTCAAACCCCAAATCCACAACCACCAAGATCCACCACACAAAGAACAAGAGGGGATTTGAGAGAGGGAGAGAGAGCTCAAAGATCCAAACCACCTTAGCAGCAAGCTCAACCCAAAGTGAATATGAATGAATGAGTTGGGTAACCCTAGAAAAGGGTTAGGTGGGGGGTATTTATAGAAGCCCCCAAAATGTGGCCGTTGGGAGAGAATCTTTTCATCCCACCTCGGAAAGTCCGAGGTGACATCGGATAGTCCGATGTTTTTGACCACCAACCAGGCCAGAGACAGAGAACGAAATTCTGGAAAATTTCGGACAATCCGATCGATCGGATAGTCCGATGTCATATCGGATATTCCGTTATTTTTGAACCAAGAATTTCATCCTCTCACAGAGACTCAAGTTCCATTGAATTTCGGAGTCTCTGGATCATCGGATACTCCGATCACATCGGATAGTCTGATTTAAAACTCACTCAAAAGGAATAAAAAGCAATTCAAAACAGAGAGTGAAGTTCTGAGAAATTTCAGATAGTCCGACGTATCGGATAGTCCGACCTTATATCGGATAGTCCGATATTTTTTAGCCAACACTCAGACCCAAGACAGTGAGCAAAGTTCTGTGAAATTTCGGATAGTCTGAGCATCGGATAGTCTGATCAACATCGGATAGTCCGACAGACATAAAACAGGAACACTTCAAATAAATGATTTTGAGCACTAGTGTTCTACCAATTATATGCATGTGGCATCCCTCTTAATAGTACGGCATCCTAATACTCAAGAACACAAGATATACATGGATTAGAAGACAATTACCACAAAAGATGCCGCAATACTTATTGTGTTGACATCCACTCCTTTTTCATCCTTGCATATATCTCAACAAAAAGCATTAGTTACCCTCTAACTGTGTTGTCATTAACACCAAAATAAATGAGGGGTCCTAGATGCACTTTCACTCTTCTCTTTCTTCTCTTCTCTCCTCCTCATATTCCTCTCTCTCTCAAACTCCCCACTCCCGGGAGAGAACATTCTTCTCTCTCTCTCTGGGGCACGCGGCGGCAGAGGCCGGTCGGCACGCGGCAGCGAGCGCCCCACGCGTCAAAGGCGACGAGGGCAACGCCGGCTCTCCCCTACCCAGATCCGTGCGAATCCAACAGCGGTGGCGGGGGGAGCACAGGGGCTGCGGCGGGTGCATGGCGGGCGGACAATCCGCGCCCAGATCCTGCGGTGGCGGCAGCGGCTGCCGTCCCTCACCCAAATCTGATGGTGGTGGCCGTCCCCCGCCCAGATCCAGCGGTGGCTGGCCAGCAGGCGTTTTGCTATTTTTATTTTTGTGTGTGGACGACATAAACATCCGCACACGGAAATCCGATTTTCGCATGTGGGTGCGCCACCCTCATAGAAAAATAGAGATTTTCATAGACATTTCTGGGCAAACGGCCCGGAGGTCCGCAAGCAAAAATCACTTTTGGCCTGTTTGAAAAAAATTATATTTTACTAGTCCCGGCATTCGTCAGCCAATCCGTCAGCAGTTGCACCAACAAAATTAACGAATCTGAAAATTACAATTTTACCACTCCACGCTCATATTTCTATGACTATCGTACCTTCCTACGTTTCTACTTTCATTAATTAGAGTGGTAGTACAATTAAATCTTACCCATTGGAAAAATAATAATTGACGGTTTAGATTAATTTCTACCAGTAGATATATAGCATCGGACAGGGACTCGTGACTGTTGTCTTGAAGTATCCCAGCAGAAATCAATTGTTCTTCTATTGGTGTTCATTTTTTTCTGAATGACTGCTTTTCTAGTACTAAATATTGGTGATGAAACAATGTATAACATTGGGTGTTTCTGTTATAATAATCTCACCACACTGGTGATGTTAATGTATATATTGTCTGACATAAGCTGTAAATCTGAGATCTTTGCTGATGAAATTGTTTGGTTTTGCAGGTTTGGCTGCCACTGGTTGCTAAGAGCTACAACTGCTTCCAATATATATTTACCGTGGCCTATGACTCTGGTTCATGTGGATCAAAGTTAGATTCTAAGGAGTAGACTTGTAAGTGTGAAATCATCGTCATGATTAATATTTGTGATGAACAATTGGCTTTACAAATGATTTAATCAAAGAATTGGTTTGAATAGATGTGTGGATGTTGGTGTGAGTGCGTGTGACTAATGTGGGTCAGGTTGTGATATCTGCGCCCAGAAACGGTTATTTTGTCTAATTATGTGCAGGTGACTTGAGGTCAGCCTTGGACAATGGTGAGGACCGGGACTATGCTCAGGAAGAAGCAGAGGTCTAGTGCGGTCGGGATACCATGTGAAAAGGTGACTAGAGTCAGAATTCTTGGAGGTCAACTTCGGTCAATGGTGAGGATCGGGACTAAACTTAGGGAGGAGTTGAGGTCCAGACGGTCAAGGATACCGGGTGACAAAATTGGATACGAGATGGCATACGGTGGATGGACATCGTGTGGGAGAGATCTTCACAACGGGCTTCACGAGGTGTGTGTGCAAGCGTCGGTGTTCGCGAAGGAGATTGGAGTGACAAATTGAGTTAGAGTATATGATGCTACAGTACACGTGGTACTGTAGCATGCATATATGTGTGCCTACTGTGGATTGCAGTAGCGTGGTGATGCATGTTGTGCTATGCATGTGTGTATGCGTACTGTGCAGCATGCAGCGGCTCGGCTTGGTGATGCAAGCAGGGCGTCGGTCTGGCCTGGGCATGCGGCAAGGCAAGCCGAGTCTGACTCGGTGAATTTTATGTGGCCGGCTGTGGCTGCAGGTTTCGGAGAGTTTGTGAGAATTACAATTTGGTAAATTGTAATTTGATTTGGTGATTAAGGATAGAGTCATAGTATGACTAGGAGTTATATTCCTACTTTGAGTAGGAGGATTTTCATGTATAAATAGAGAGGGAGCATGAGGCTTTCCGGGATCGGTTTTAGGAAGCCGAGTTTGAGAGATTAGATAGGGTTTCGAGAGAAACTTATAAGGGTGCTTTGGCTGCACCTTGTGAACAATACTTGAGCAATAAAGACCATATTCAATCATCAACGCATCGACGATCTATATATATTCCGGTTTTATAAGTTTTACATTTATGTTTGGTTTTGGCATTAACATGTGATTGTTCGTTTTGCTGCGATTTTGTTCAAGTTAATCCATTCAAAACCTTTCTAGTACTTCATAGATCAGATCTGGAAAGTTTCGTTGATTGGTTCTTGTTAGATTTGAATTTGCTTAAATTTTAGGTTTTGTTCGGATTTGCTGAAATTCTGATACAGCTGACTTTCGAGGGTGTTTTCTCTTAAACCGTTTATTAGTTTGCAAATCCCTTCTGTGGAGTTCTTCCTTAGTTTGTCTAGTTTATTCTATCAAGTTTGTAACTCGATCCAATGGTTGTTTAAGAGAAATCGTGTTTTTGCCGAAGCGCTGTCGTGCTGTTTTCAGGCTGACGGTCAGACCGCGAGAGGACCTGCGTTCTGACCGGTTAGAGTTCGGTCAGACCGATCCTAGTAGGTCAGATAGACCACCAAACGTGTGTTCCATTGGCTTTTGAGATTGGGGTGTGTTTTGATCGATTAAGATTCGATTATTTGACTTCGCTGACGTAATCTACCATTCACCCTTTCTGGTAGGCTTGGCTACTCGTGTTCGATCCTACGGTAGGACTCAAGTATCTGTTTTGGCTGTTTTCCTAATAATTAATTCCTAGTTGAGAGTCAGTGATTCATGTAGACATTAGCCAATAGGGATTGCTAGAGAGTGGCTGATTCCATTAATACAATAGCATATGCCTTTTTAATTACGGCTGGTTAGTATGGTTAATTTTTGCTTTGCTTGTCTAGCTAGCTTCGGAGCACATTTGATTACTTGAGGCAAGCTCATCTATCATTGAACGATTTGGTGTTCCATCTTCTCAGTACTCAATACCGGTGACGGCACACTGTTTCTTTAGCCCTTTTACTCGTACTTTGATGATGACTGGGTTCTTTAAGATGGAGCAACATAAATTTTATATATTTTGTTTGAAAATAAGTCGAGTTGACCTTCTGTTCATCACAGTAAGCGCCGTTCCATAAGCTTGGTCGTATGCTATATGGAAGTGGTGGCCAGATCATACATATAACATGGCATCTCGCTAAACTATTTTTCAAGACAAAGCTAGCTAGGCTGATCATATTAAATCTATACTTTCTATAAAGTTAAAATTAAAATGGACTAAGTCTAAAGCTCAACATACAACCATGCCGCATCGTCAGCCACTAGCAATAATTACATATTTAATCTCATGCAAGTATACAACATGATCTACAATTTATTTAATTCTGCAAATCAAAATGCAAGCATATCCAATCATCACCACTCATGTCATTTGCACAATATTTTAACAAATCTATCTATCACTTCTACAATATTTAACATATACTTATCAATAAGTTTTACACTAAAGCACATGTATCATTTGACTGATAAACCCTGTTGTTTCATTATTTTTTTTCTTTTTACTGCTAGCTTGATTGTAAAAGAAATATATATTGAGAATTACTTAGTAATTCCCACAGCAAAGCGCGGGGAATCACCTAGTATAAAAACGAATAAAACCTTACACGAAAAAGAGATTAAACATGCCAACACATAACAACGATGATTCACATTCTATAATGCTACAAGGGATGCTAGCAGACCAGCGCAACCACAACGCTGACTAAATTCTATATTCATGTAACGGGACAAAGTCTTTAAAATGGCATATTGCTTGATTATAGAAAAATGATACTGGGTAAGCTTCCAATGCTTGGATCCTCACATGCAGACCTCGGAGAAGTTCATGTTATAACCTCGGATAACTTCCATTACACAAAAATTGCTAAACTCATTGCAAAAGAGAGCACTGAGAGGTTGACACCGACGGCTACCCTGTCTTAGGCTCTTAGCCTGCTCCGCTACCGATAGATCCGGTGCGCCGCCGTCTCTCCTTCCGCGCCACCGCACGCTGCCGCGGCTTAGGCCTTGTTTAGATGGGACTAAAACTTTTAAGTCCCTATCACATCGGATGTTTGAATATTAATTATAAATATTAAACGTAGACTATTAATAAAACCCATCCATAATCTTGGACTAATTCGCGAGACGAATCTATTGAGCCTAACTAATCCATGATTAGCCTATGTGATGCTACAGTAAACATTCTCTAATTATGGATTAATTAGGCTTAAAAAATTTGTCTTGTGAATTAGCTTTCATTTATGTAATTAGTTTTGTAAGTAGTCTATATTTAATACTCTAAATTAGTGTATAAAGACAGGGACTAAAGTTAAGTCTCTGGATCCAAACACCACCTTACCACCGGTGAGCGTATCTGAATTCTATTGATAAAGGAAGACTAGTTTGTATGTCTGTGTTCTTATCTTCTTATTGACATGTCATATATTGTTTTTGTTATACATATATAGGTTACAGCATGTGTATATCAAAGTTAGGCATTCCAACGAGTAGTATTGTAGGACTCAAGTATGTGTTTTGGCTGTTTTGCTAATAATTCATACCTGTCGAGAGTCAGTGCCTCAGTGGTTCATGTAGATATTAGCCAATAGGGATAGCTACAGAGTGGCTGATTCCATTAATACAATAGCAATCTGCTTTTTTTAATTACGGCTGGTTAGTACGTTAATTTTTTGCGCTTAGCTTGTCTAGCTTTCGAGCACAATTGGTTAACTCATCTGTCACTGAACGACTTGGTGTTCCATCTTGTCAGTACTCAATACCGGTGACGGCACACTGTTTCTTAGCCCTTTTACTCGTACTTTGATGATGTCTGGGTTCTTTAAGATGGAGCAACATAAATTTCTCATATATTTTGTTTGAAAATAAATCGAGTTGACCTTCTGTTCATCACAGTAAGCGCCGTTCCTTAAGCTTGGTCGTATGCTATATGGAAGTGGCCAGCCAGATCATGCATATAACATGACATCGCGTTAACTTCTTTTTCAAAACAAAGGCTGATAATATTAAATAGAAGAAACAATTATAACCTTACATGCAAACAAGACATTAAGCATGTCAACACACAACAAAGGCGATTCACATTCTATAATGCTACAAGAGATTCGAGCAAACGAGCGCAACTACAACGCTGACTAAATTATATATACATCTAACGGGAGAAAGGCTTTAAAATTGAATATTGAATGATTATAGAAAATTGATTTATACTGGGTAAGCATCCAATGCTTGGATCCTCACATGCAGACCTCGGAGAAGTTCATGCTATAATTACCTTGGACAACTTCCAATACACAAAGTGAAAATTGCTAAACTCCTTGCAAAAGAGAGCACTGAGAGGTTGACACCACCGGCAACCCTGTCTTAGCTTGCTCCGCCGCCGACAGGTCCGGTGCGCCGCCTTCTCTCCTTCCGCGCCACCGCACGCCGCCGCGGCTTACCACCGGTATGTCTGTGTTCTTATCTTCTTATTGACATGTCATATATTGTTTTTGTTATACATATATAGGTTACAGCATGTGTATATCATACATACCTCATCTTAGAGTTCCTTGACTTCAGAGTTAATTAAAAAGCGATATTGTTCTTGTGCTGAAAAGTTTCAAGTTGAAAGCAAAAGCATATTGGATGCAATAAACTCAGGTTTACACCAAATGTTACCCTTTTTATTTTGTCACGTGTAACTGTGTAAGCAACGACACGAAGTTTCATGAGATTGTTGGTAAATTAAGTTGCAATCTGTTGCAACTCTGCTTTTAGTGGACGATTACTTTTGGAATAGAAATATTGTTGATGCTATGCACCTGCGGGCAGGGGCCAACACATGATTTTTACAATGAGGGTAGGAAGTTTATTAAGAAACCAATGCTATATAATACTAGAGTACTGAAGATTTATGTAGAAAAGCTTAAACAAAAATAGTTGTCTCATATGCTTTAAGTAGGCTAATAATTAGTGTTTTGGTTGAAAAGGCAATTTTTTGTACCCTACTATAGTATAAATACCTAATTGGCATACTATCTAATGAATATTTTACCAAAACATATATAAAAAAGAGTGTGCATCTGTACACCTCTTGTCCCATACTAGCTCTGCCTCTGCCCGAGGGATTAAAATCTACAATTCATTTAGATGGATCTTTAACATACAGTTTTCATATGACCAGGCGATCATCAATTTATTTGGAGCAAGGACAATCATATTGTCTAATGGATCTTCAAAAAAACAAGCATAATGAATTCATCGAAAAGCCAAAATGGATAGAGGACAACATTTCTAATATAAAGGCATTCACGAAAGAAGATATAAAAGGAATTACCAGTAACTACAGCAAAAGGCTTGGAAATGGTAAACTCGGAAAAGTTTACAAGGGTATTCTTGATGATAACCATGCTGTTGTGGTGAAGAAGTATATTCATATGGATTCTGAAGAAGAGTTTGCTAAAGAAGTAATTGTCCATAGTCAAATCAACCATAAGAATATAGTCAGGCTTATCGGCTATTGTACTGAGAAAAATAATCTAATGATGGTCATGGAGTATATGTCTAATGGAGACCTTGATTACCATCTTCATGTCAAGAATAGCCTCGATTCATTGGACATAAGATTGAACATTGCTATAGATTGTGCAGATGCTCTAGGGTATATGCATTCCATGTGCAGCCCTGTTTTACATGGTGATGTCAAGCCCTCCAACATTCTTCTAGATGACAGTTTTAATGCAAAAATATCAGATTTTGGAATATCTAGGCTTCTCTCAACAGACAAAACTCATACTGAAAATATGATTACATGTTATATGGACCCTCTGTATTACCAGGAGGGGCGTCTCACCTCAAAAAGTGATGTTTATAGTTTTGGAATTGTTCTAATGGAACTAATCACCAAGAAAAGGGCTACATGTCTCACTCAAGCTCTTGCTGAAGGACAAGAGATGACAGAATTGCTTGATCCTATGATTGCTAATGAGAGCAACATGAAGGTTCTACTGGAGATTGAAAAACTAGTGCAGGAATGCCTAGCAGAGGATATTGATAGACGCCCTGATATATGTGATGTGGCTGCATACCTTCGGATGCTTAGGAAGATGAGTCAACAAGCACCACAAGAAAATTTTGGTTGGCACTTGTTTGCAGAAACACAAAATGATTTTAAAAAGCAAAGCCATCAAGGTACAAACATTATCAGCTCTATCAAGATGGTGTTCCCTAGGATGATGGGCATTCTCAACGTGAACATGGCCAAATCTGAAAACAAAGGAACTCCGCTCTATGTTAGTGGCAAAAGAATATTCACAGCATTGGAAATAAAGAAAATAACAGGAAACTATTCAAGAATTATCGGTAAAGATATGTTTACTGTGGTCTACTCTGGAATTCTTGAGGATAACACACAGGTGGCAGTGAAGACACACAACATGTTTGAACGTGGGAAGTGGAGATGTGCCAATGAACTGAATAGCCTTTCTGAACTTATCCATAAGAACATTATCAATCTGTTGGGTTTCTGCTATGAGATGGACGCTGTAATATTGGTTTATGAATTGATCGAGCGAGGGCACCTCTGCAACATTCTCCACGGCAATGATACTAAAAGATTCCCTCTCCCACTAGATTTACGTCTAGACATTGCTATTGGGTTGGCAGAAGGATTGTCATATATGCATAGTAGATCAAAACCCATACTACATGGAAACATAAGAACAGTCACTGTACTTCTCGACGACAAATTTGTCCCAAAGATATCGGGTTTTGGGTCATCAAAGATTGGTGAAGATGGTAAATGCAGGATTGTGGGGAGCGAGATGGGCTACATGGATGAAACATTCGTTAATACCAGAGTTCTCACACGGAAGAGCGATGTCTATAGTTTTGGAGTTGTTCTCTTGGAACTGATTACCAGGAAACGAATTTATTATAATGGTAAGGACAATAATACTGCCATCAATTTTGCCAAAGTTTATGAGAAAGAGGGCAGTGGGAGGGCTATGTTTGACAATGAGATCAGTGCTGACAAAAATATCCCTACCCTCGAAGACATTGGCATTCTAGCAATGAAGTGCTTCAATCCGGACATAGATAAGCGCCCTGAAATGAAAGAAGTATGCGAACAACTGTTGATGCTTAAAAGGTCTAGTAAGAAGGGCAAAGGAAAAATATAAGTTCTCACATTGAAGATAGTTAAGAGAAATAAACTAAAACTTGATGCAGGAGATTTGTGAGGATGAGGAATATGAAGTACATTACATTAGCTCACAAGATCATTTCAGCATTTGTTTGATCAGTCAATTGCTTTTTCTCGTTGTTTGGTGTTATGGTTTATCATTATATATCTGAACTTCTTTTTAGTATTTGGAACACTAATGTTCCAACTCTGTATTTTCTGTAGGGTGTGATTATAGTGCCAATAATTTTTTATTCCTTTTTTATCTGTGGTTAACAAATACTATTATCGTACATAAGAAAATAATACAATAACAAGCAAAATGACACACTAACATCAACCAATGTTCTTAAAAAAAACATCATAGTCCACCACATTATGCATTCCATATAATTTTGTAGATAAAATTGCAAAACCATGTAGATTCAGCCTGTTCTTCTGTCAAATATGCCATTTTTTCACACAATTTATTCACCAACAGTACATCTGGTTGTTCAAAAGTATTTTAAGATCAGGGTAGGAAGTTAAAACTAGCATTACAGTACCAGATAATTATTATGCTGGAGAGTGGAACTATAATAGCGGCAGGTGGAGCTAGGAATTTTATTAAGCCTGGGCAAGTCTAACTAAGATGGTAAAACCGCTACCGACTGATGTGATGCTTATATGCTAATTTTACTATCAAATTGAACATGGAACAATTTTCTAATAGAAGCATAGTTCAACATGTATGTAAATTTTTACTTGTTGAAAAACAAGCCGACTGATGATTCGTTAGGCTGCTAATTGAGTGGATCACATCAGCCATGGTGAAGTGGGCAAGTCGGCAACAGGTAGCCACGGTCTAATTGCATGCAACAGTGCTGCAAAGCTAGCTGGTTCTAATTAAAATTCTAGCCTGCTACTAATTTTGTCCAAGATGTCAGCAAATCTATGGAATTCAACACAGAGAAATCATTAGACCTCAATGGATCGCACAGGCAAAGCCCGGGCATGCAACTGCCCGTGGTGCCCAGGCGGTGAATCCACCACTGAATAGCGGGTATCCGAGTATGGACTCCGACTCACCACGCGAATTAAACTGTCGACCTTTCTCGTGGCATGTTTGGAGATGCTTCATTCATTAACTAGATGGAATCCCACGCGTTGCTGTGGGACACTATGTGAATAAATTATGTACGATTAAAGGAAAGGTTTAAAAATGAAGCCAATCAATAAAAGGATATCTACAGTTTGGTTGGAATATGATATGTATGACATATAAGTGATCTAACAAGGTCATCCATAAGTTCAATGAAGTTATGTTGTTCACTTCATACTACACGCACGAAGGAAATAAAAAGGTAAATTGTACGGTTGGTTTTAATTAGAGAATGAATAAAATTGCTTCTTGCTAATCTGGTAGGAAGTGCATAGGTGAAACATGAGAAATCATGTCATGATTTAATCATGGTAATAAATAATTGTCAAAGGTAAGTGTTTGTGATAAACAAAATATGTATCCGTTCGTGGTCATTTGAAAAACTATAAAAAAAAAATTAATATTGACCCCACAAACAATCTTAAATTAAAAAAATCAACTACAAAGTTGTATATCCCGTCAAGAGATACAATTTTTTATATAAAATTTGTCATCATCCAACTTTATATGATGGGCATTGTTTCCATATTAGTGATGCTCACAATATTTTACTAACGCGGAACATACTGAGGTGAACAATCATTTTTATAAAGAGAGCCTCAAGAAAATTACTGAAAGACGATTTTGTTCCAACCGGAGATCAAATTGCAGACGGCATTTTTTTTATTTTTACAAAAGCATTTTCAGTTTGACGGTTTAAATATTTTAAGTATAAGTAGAAAAGTTGTGATTGAAGGAGGCTGTTAGATAAAATGTAATATTTCATGTGTATGTTATCTTGATTCAGAATGTAAATGCAATCCTAGAGCTAGTTGGCAATACCAATCCAGCTGCTCACGCGGCACCATTCTTGTAAAACCACGGCGATGCATGATTGATATCGCCCCTATATTAACACAGGTGCGGCCCAAGAGAGATTAATTCAACGCTTCCACAGCTCATCCGATCGAGTTCTTTCTTTACACCCGCCCAAGCTCAAAGGAATTGTCTCCTATCAATGTATCTGAGAGCATGCAAGTTGGTGCTTAAATGGCAGTGGAATCAACTCATCGTTACATTTAGATATCAATCTTATGTTACTGTCCCCTAGTCATTGGTACATGCACTGTAGTGTAGTGTCAATAATCTGGATGCTTTGGTAAGTATGTACAACTGTTTAACAATGCTGTCGTTATTTTTTAAGGAGAAAAGTCCACGGGGCCGCAATCAAGTTAATTAAGCAAGATTAATCAAACGCATGCATGCACACATAGACATATAAGTAAACAAATAATCCCTCTATTAATATATTGGATGAAGAATTGAACAAGTCCACAAGAGCTAGCGCAGTCAAGTGCGATTATATTAGCCCAGTCCATTGGAACTGAGCAATTAATATATTACAACTTGAGTATCAATATGACCATATGCATGGCTTAGTCGTGCGCTTATATATTGGATTAGCCAGGGGGTTCAAAATGAATCCAACTCTGATCTCTCACTTCAACTCTATGTGTAATAGGTAGAGATAGATCGAGCGCAATAGATACACAGATAGCTCATTGGCTGTGTATACCCACTTTGGGTGTAACAGACTGGGTTTTCATCCATTTTCTTAAGAAAAGATAGATAGATAGATATAGCATAGGTGAGATATACGGAGAGACAGGGAGAACATAATGGGTCTCTCTAGTGCTATTGAATGGTGGGAGGAGTGGCAGCTGCGCATCCTCGCCCTCAGTAGTATGGGCATTCAAGTGTTCCTTTTCTTCTCTGCTATGATGCGTAAGCGTGCTATTCCTTCCTGGTTCAGATCCATAGTATGGCTTGCTTACCTTGGCAGCGATGCTACGGTAATATATGCCATGGCCTCTCTCTTCAACCGCCACAAGAACCAAGATTACACTAATAGCTTCAAAGTACAGGGCAGCTACAGCCTGGAAGTGTTCTGGGCTCCCATCCTCCTAATCCACCTTGGTGGGCAAGATGTTATAACTGCGTACAACATCGAAGACAATGAGCTTTGGAGGAGGCAGGTCCTCACCACTGTGTCACAAATAACCGTGTCTGTCTATGTGTAGGTCCTCACCACTGTGTCACAAATAACCGTGTCTGTCTATGTGTTCTACAAGTCATGGTGGCTGGACATTATTCACAGTGACTTGAGGATGATGCAGGCAGCTATGCAGATGTTTGTCTTTGGAGTTCTCAAATGCATAGAGAAGCCGTGGGCTCTCAGGAGCGCTAGCATTAACATGCTTGTTAGCTCTAATAGCCTCATTACAAAGATAGAAAAGAGCAATGAAGAAGGGGATAGAATTGATATTTCTCTTGAGTCCTATGTGGAAGAAGCGAGGAAATTTGTCTTGAATCCTTCTGATGTTGACGGTAATAGATGCCACTTTAAGCCCTATATGCTATTTGTTGATCTTTCATTGCCATATTCTCTTCGGCTTAGTATCCTCAAAACCTTGTGGATACGTGATGATGTGCATTTATTGTTGCAAGAAGAACTCGCGCACACTTTTCACCGACTCTACACTAAATTGAGAACGTTAGTACCAGATCATCATGTCGTGTGGAGTACGGATTGGAAAAATATTCCAAAAAGTCCAAGATCGATCCGATCGGTTCTCGAGAGTATTTCAAGGATTTTACGGATATTGGGTTTGTTCTTCCTGTTTGAAGCCTCCGGAATCTTCCTCCTAAGTCATAAAGAAGTTTATAAGAGCAATGATATCAAGGTTACATATGTACTCCTGTGTTGCACAACAATGATTGAGTTCTTATCTTTATTTGGTTGGGTATATACTAACATATTTCGCAACAATCCACCATGGAGTTACAAGGTTTCTCAGTGTAGACTCATAGGAAACTATGTTGGTAGTAGCATCAAGCCTTGTGATTCATCTGGAAGCATCATAGTGTTGGTTCTTCAACATGTCAAATCTGGGTGGAAGGATTATATAACAAATGTTGCCTCTTATCGGATGTTCAATGATAACAGGGGCCAATGGTCGCTTCAGCGCAACAACTGTGACAATGAAGACCTAGCTTGGAATGTAAGGGCACCATTTGATGAGAGCGTCCTTCTCTGGCACCTCGCAACTGATTTGTGCTTACTAAGTGAAGGATATACCAATGAGGGAGCCACACGGAGCATAGAAATTTCCAACTATATGATGTACCTACTGTTGAATAATCCTGATATGCTAATGGCCGGCACCAAAAGGAGTCTCTTCACAACTGCTATTCATGAGCTCAAAGGCATCATTGGGGATGAAACACTTGAGGACATAGATCTTGCACACAAGATAATTGCCAAGATGGAGTCAAGCGAAGGTTGCCCTAGTTTTATCCACAACGCTTGTGTGCTTTCTAAGGCACTGTTGTGTCTTGATAATACGAAGATGTGGGAGGTGATCGAGGGCGTGTGGGTAGAGATGCTATGCTTCTCTGCATCTAGATGCAGAGGGTACCTACATGCGAAGAGTCTGGGTAATGGCGGAGAGTTGCTCACCTTTGTATGGCTCCTGTTGTTACAAATGGGGATGGAGCCCCTAGCAGAGAAGCTGCAGAGGGCAGAGATTCCAAAAAGAGGAGGAAACGGAGCCGCTAGTGCTGCTTCATTGTCTTCTGATAAGAGCTTGGCACTACAGCGAAAGAAGACTGAGGTTCCAAGTGGAGATGAAGGAAATATTGCCGATGTGCCATCGACTTCCAATGACAGTATAGTCATTGATATTGGAGACAATGCTTCTTGACACCCATATTTTTAATATCTTGTTTTGTATATTTCCTTTTTTATGCTGCATATTGTTTAGTAATTTTGTTTCATGTGTTGTTGCTAACAAATAAATCTATGTAATGTCGTGTGATTTTTGTTATAATTCTACCATTGCAACAATTTAATCTTGTGAGTGCAATTTTTACATTTGATTGATTATCCTTTTGTGTCATTGCCCAAAAGATTACAACTCCACTGGTATTTTATATAATAATACCAAGCCCGTTTTTCGAATGTGCTCATATGAATAGTGTATGTGCGTACTTACAGTGATGAGTGTGCACACGTTATGAGCGCATACGTTTGTAGTATTGATTTATGTGAACCGTGGATCTTTTGTACGGACTCGCGTGTCCCCTACAGAAGAAAACTACTACTCCCACTAGGAGATAATTACTTGATAAGAAGCGCGCCTCGTGCCGTGAGTGGCGTAGCGCATCGCACGGGCCATCTGTCTTGGGGGCACGCAGCGTGAAGGCGTGGAGGCGTGTGGGGTGGGTGGTGGCGGTCGACATGGCGAGGGCACGCGTGTGTAGCATATTTTAGCTGTGCGCCATTGTGCCATATCCCGTATGTGCGTTAGGCATGCGAGAGCGAGGTTTGGCATCATGCGAGCCTTGGGCCTGGCACCATGACAGAGGTGGATTGCTTGCTAGGCCTTGCCTCTATCGGCTGGGCTGGCCTTGGTTGAGGGCTAGGGGGTAGTTAGCGGGATGGCATTGTTTGGTTGGGGAATAAGTTCATTTTAGGTCTCTTTATTTGTCTCCGAATTCGAAATTTATATCTAGACCGTAAAACCGGATACAACACATCCCCTAAGTTACAAAACCGTGCAAAAGAGATCCCTCAGCAGTATTGTCCCCTACTTTGACTGACGTGGCGTCTACGTGGCTCTTTTGACTAGTCTTCGTCCTACATGGCATTGACGTGACGCTTACGTGACAATTCGATCCGGAAAAATAATAGAACTTGTGGGGTGCAATATCAGTTTCACACAAAAAATAATAAAAAATGGTGAGGTCCATGTGAGCCCACATATCATCCTCACAACTCCTTATCTCTCGACGAGAAGGTTTTTCCCCAAATCGGTTCACCGTAGTTCGCCATTGATGCCGCCAATGGGTCTCGTAATAGCGGAAGGTAATGGCCCTATTTCTCCTCTCCTCTCTTCCTTTCATCATGCCGCTCCCAATCACTACCAAGCCGAACCCCCTCCGCCGTGCCGTGCACCTGACTCGATTCCAGGACGGAGGCTACGCCATCGCAGCGAGGTGCTCGCCGACCCGCTGTCTCTCGTAGACTGGAATCGCACGCACGCATGCGGAATTTAATTATCAGTTTTTGTGAAACAACATCACTCTCTTTTTGTCTCTTCTACAAGCAATCCCGAACAGGTGGAGTGATTCGTTCAGAAAACACTCACCCGTAGATCGAAGAACAGCCACGCACCGTGTAAATGACGTGGATCTGGCCACTGGTCAATCAACAGCAGCAGCTGTGATCGTGCTCCACCCTGTCAAAACGAGCCACTAACCATCCCAATCCAGAGAGCCGGAGAGCAGACGCGCTGCAGCAACCGGCGGCGATTCGGGGAGTAAGGGTCGGGGATCGGGGAAAACTCGGGTGGTGGTACGGTGCTGGTGAGCATGACACATGGGCCCATGGTTTTTATTATTTTACAAATCAAATTACTACGTAAGCGTCACATCAATACCACTTGAGACGAAGTCCTAATCAAAATTCAAAAGAGCTGCATAGGTACCACGTCAACCAACACTAGGGATAATACTGCCGTGAAATGAGAATTGAGAGGAGAGGAAGTGAGAAGATAAGGATGACTTGAAATTGTTTTGAAGATGATGAGAGGGAAAGAGAAGGGCAGTCAGACTTGTAGGCAACCTTTAAGAGGCAAGTTTGCGAAAATCAATTTTCTCATGCGGTCGCTTAAGAGGCTAGCTGCAAAAATCAACTTATTTTCACATGAGGGCCTGTTAGTAGGCCTGCTTGCGAAAATATATTTTTTTTACACAGGTCTTCTAAGGAGCCGTATGAAAAAATGTAGGCCGATTTTTGCATACGGCTCAAATCGATTTTTATAAACCCTAACCCTAAACCCTAAACCCATACGGATAGACGGTCTTGCACTCAAAAGTTTGTAAAAATGGGGATTTTTGCGTGTGGCCAATGCAACCGCATGCGAGGATCCAATTTTTACATGCGGGCGCTTAAGCTGACCGCATACAAAATAAAAAAAATCGCAAAAATAAAAAATTCCAAGAATCGTAAAATACACCGCCGCCACCGTCCTCGTCCTCTAGTCGCTGCCGGTGTCCACGTTGTCCTCCATCGCAAGTGTAGGCGCAGGCGGCGACAGTGGCAACTCCTGTGCTGGCGACGCCCGACCTATCGGCGGCGGCGGCGGCGGTGATGATGCCGCCGCAATCGCCGCCTCCGAACCCCGAGGAGGAGACGCTCCTGGCGGATTACTACCGGCTCGCGACGGTCTAGCTACCTGTCGTCAGCGGGGGCGGCCGGGTTAATCGTGCCGGTGGTGGTGCAGCCCGGCTAAGGGTCCGCCGCGAAGAAGTGGCGGCCACGGTCGTCGGAGCTGGTGCGGGTGTCCTCGCTGAGCGTGCAGGACCAGATCTACTTCCGCAACCTGGTGCGCCAGGCGCGCATCACGTTCGAGTTACTCCGCGGGATCCTGCTGCGGGACGACGAGCGCGCGGAGGTGCTCGGCCTCACGGGCGTCGCCGGGTTCGGCGCCGCCGCGTCCGCGCCGACCTGCGTGCCGCGGTACTGATGGGGGACCGAGACCTGTGGCTCAACCGCGACTGCCGAATCGTGGGGCCGTTCCCGAGGATCTCGGTTGGGGACGCCTTCTTCTTCCGCATGGAGCTTTGCGTGCTATAGGGCTACACGGCCAGGTGCAGGCTTGGATTGACTTTGTCAAGGCTAGGCAGTCTTCCTCAGGGGAACCCATAGCCACATCTATCATCGTGTCCGGTGGTTATGAAGATGATGACGATCGCGGCGATGTACTTGTATACACTGGACATGGTGGCCGTGGCCCCAACCTCCACAAGCATTGCGTTGATCAGAAGTTTGAGGGTGGCAACCTTGCCCTCGAGCGTATAGCATGGCCCCTATGGTATTGAGATTCGCGTGATCTGTGCTGTCGGCAAGGTATACTTCTATGATGGCCTCTATAAGGTTGTTTTTGGCCTTCTTTCCCGATGCTTCTTCCTTTTTAAGAAGAAGTAAAATTAACGCGGTGCACCCTGATAACATCTTTGCATGCTAGTGGCTGTTTTGTTTTAGTAAAATAAAATGCTTGTTTTTTTAAATAAAATCGGTACATGTTCATGTACCATCCTAACCAAACACTTAAATTAGCAAGATTAGCCTCGTTTATTCTTTTGGCCTTGGCTCGCACGCACGCAGGCACGAACATTTTGTGAATGGTTCCGCACAGGCTATTCCTTTGCATTTAAACAAAAGTAAAGGATTTTGATATCATTTATATGATGTCATTTAAACAAAAATAAATTGTGCTTATGCGCTTCGCAAAGCTTCATGACATGGAAACCATCAGTTTCATGCAATTTGGCACATGTGCGTGCACTGGTGGAGAAAAGATTTTTACTCCCGGTTGGGAACCTTCTATAGTCCCGGTTTTCCAACCGGGAGTAACAATCCGGGACTAAAGACGCTATCTTTAGTCTCGGTTCAAATACCTGGGACTAAAGATCGATTTTTAGTCTCGGTTGATGTTACAACCTGGGACTAAAGATGTGGTCCCGGTTGAAGGTTTTTTTTTCTTTTTTTTCTTTTCTCTCTTCCTTTTTCACTGTTCTTTTCCTATTTTCCCAAATCATCTCAGATCAAACATTCACAGCACACAACAATATAGTTCATCCAAATCATTCACAGCAATAGTTCATCCCAAATCATTCACATAATAGTTCATCCCCAAATCATTCACAACAACAACACAAATCAAATCACACATTCAACACAGATCGTATCAATCAACACACAGATTGAATCTCACATTAAGAAAAAAAGGAAAAAAAATCCACGGCAGCGCCGGCCTCCACCGCCTGCCGCCGCACTGGACGCCGCCGGGCGCCTCCCCCTTCAGATCCGGCAGTGGCCGGCCGCCTCCCCTCTGGATCCGCCGCCGCTCGGCTGCCGCGGCGCGAGGGCCCCGCCGCCGCCTGGCTGGCCGCCGCGGCGCGAGGCTGCCTCCGCCTCCGCCCGGCCGCCGCCGCCGCTTGGCCGCTGACGGAAAAGAGGGGAGGAATAGAACAGGGAGAGGAGGAGGAGGAAGAGATAAAGAATATAATTTATTAACTCCTCGATCTCGCGCACGCCTCGTCCTCTCCGCCACGCATGCCGATATTTTGTTCCGGTTTAGGCTACCAACCGGGACTAAAAATAATAGAGATATTTTTTCTCGGTTGTCGTTACCAACCGGAACTAAAAATAGATCTTTAGTCCCGGTAAAACCGGGACTATTGTGGATTTTGACTGACCGATCAAAGATGGTTTCTCCACCAGTGGTGGATGTAGCAAAAACTGATGGTTTACATGACAAATAAAGATGTATTATGGTAAACCTTTTTGTGAAGTTTGTTTTCCTCTATTTGAATAAATATGAATTGTTTCTAAGATTGATGAATTTTTTAAAAAATTAACTCAGAAATGTAATTCAAGTTTGATTCCCTTTGTACTAAGAACTTAGCCATCTTATCTTTTACCTCCTGAATTATTGGATGTAATTATTTTTCTAATACATATTATAAATAATGTGCATTGCAGTTATATGGTTACTGTAATTTTTTTTATTGTTTATTTCATTCTATTCTGAGCAAAACATGTATTCCGTAGCGTTTAGAACGGGCGGATTACTTGTATAACCCAAGGCAGAAAAGCCAAATTTGAGTCATCTGCGTCGACGGAGATGACTCAATGCCAGGTTCGTTCTTGGGCCCGTCCCCTACTTCACATCGATGCATGCATCATCTCTGTTTCACACTGGACCTTGACATATTGGTCTTGCTAGCTGCTGCCTCTGATATGATCGACCTCTTATGCCATTTCCAACCCGATGACCAGAATGGTGTCCATAGTATTAAATAAGCTGCCACCTAAGATGAAAAAAATGATATGGTAAAGTGAATAAATGAGGAAAGAGAAGGAAACCATATTTTGCATGAGACATGGTTTCTACACAATATCCAAGACATGATGTGAGATAAGTAGCATTAAATTTAAGTATGAAATAGTGGTATTTGCATTGGAAGAGTAGTGTCTAGTACTAGTTTCTTGATGATGTGGAGTCTATGAAAAGGAAAAAGTACGAATTACCCCCCCCCGAACTATCACAGTCATCCGAATTACCACCCTAAACCACAAAACCGGACATTTTTCACCCCCAACTATGCAAACCGGACGAATTACCCCCCTCGACCCAATCCGCGGTGGTTTTGGTCTACGTGGCGTACGCGTGGCAGCCCAGTCAGCATTTTATTTTTTTAAAAAATGTGGGACCCACCTGTCATAGACTCATAGTCTCTCATCTCTCTCTCCTCTCACTCTCTGTCTCTCTCACTCATCCTCTCTCGCGCGCACAGGACAAGCGGCAGCGGCGGCGCACACGGCGGGCAGCGGCGCGGGTCAAGCGGCAGCAGCGGTGCACACGGCTGGCGGCGGCGCGGGACGAGCGGTCGGCAGGGGCGCGCGGGTCAAACGGGAGCGGCGGCGCGCACGGCGGGGGGCGGCGTGGGACGGCCGGTGGGCAGGGGTGGGCAGGCGTGCGGTCGGCGCAGACGGCGGCGCTCATGGCGGCGCGGGGACGGGCGGGGGTTGGTGGGCGGGCCGTCGGCGCGCATGGCAGCACGCACGGCGCGGCGGAGACATGGACGGGACGGTGGCCAGGGGCCGCGGCGAGGCGGGGGAGGGGGTGGGGCGGCGCATACGGAGGCGGAGGCGAAGAGGGCGCTTGCGGCGGCGACGGGTGGCTGAGACAGAGGCTGGCGCTGGTGGCGGCGGCGGGCGGCTGAGGCGGACGTAGATCGGGCGGCCGGCAGCGGAGGCATAGCGGGCGGCCCGCCACCCGTTCCCGCGCCCCTGTGCCGGCGCCGCCCCCCCCCCGCCCCCGCCACGCCGCCGCCTCTAGCCACCGTCCTGTCCGCGTCTCCGTCGCGCCGTGCGCGCCGCCATGCGTGCCGCCGTGCGCGCCGACGGCCCGCCCACCCGCCCCCGCCTGTCCCCGCGCCGACCGCCCGCCCGCCCGTCCCCGCCCATCCTCGAGCCGCCATGAGCGCCGCCATCCGCACCGTTCGCGTCGACCGCCCTCCTGCCTGTCCCTGCCTACCGCCCGTCTCGTGCCACCGCGCGCCGTGCGCGCACCCCTGCCCACCGCCCATCCCGCGCCGTCCCGCGCCGCCGCTGCCGCTTGTCCTGCGCGCGAGAGAGAGGATGAGTGAGAGAGACAGAGTGAGAGATGAGAGACTATGACAGGTGGGTCCCACATTTTTAAAAAAAATAAAATGCTGATTGGGCTGCCACGCGTACGCCACATAGACCAAAACCACCGCGGATTGGGTCGAGCGGGGTAATTCGTCCGGTTTGCATAATGGAGGGTGAAGAATATCCGGTTTTGTGGTTTAGGGGGGTAATTCGGACGACCGCAATAGTTCGGGGGGGTAATTCGTACTTTTTCCTTTATGAAAACTATGTCTAGTGTATTGGGTTAGGAATGACCTTAGACGCTTCAACGTATTCCTCCAACAGCCACGCTGACCTCCACGTCGATCGGCTGTTTGCATTAATTGCAGCAGCACGTGGTTCCGATTCTCCTCTACGAGGCGGCCGGTGGCAGCTTACGGTGAGCGGAGGCGGTCGCAGTCCATTGCCCATTGGTGATGCACGGGCGCGCGTCAATTCGCGTTATGGACAGGGGCGGATAAAAAAATAATAGTGGGGCTAAACAAACTAGGAGAGCCTTCAGCTCCCATATCTTTTGGATCTATAAAAATAATTTATTTTTAATGGGGGCTTAAGGGGAGTCTCTGTGGTCCCAGTAACAGTAGTGGGTCTCAAGACCACTCCGTTCCCACGTTAAATCTGCCACGGATTATGGATACCTTGTGCGGTTTTCTACAATTTACTTTAAACTATTTTCTCCTAACTAGTAATCGACTCATGTGTATTGATCTCATGTTCTCATCTCGGTGCGTGTGTATATATACAACTCTTTTTTGGTAAGTGTAACATCCTGAAAATTCAAGACAATAAAAAAAATCACTAAAATTTCAAACTTTTTAAAAACTTTTGCATCATGCTGGTTGTTATGATTCCTATTGCTTGCCAAACCGTAAATGATCACCAAGAAGGTAAAGAAAAGAACTACATTTAAGCAATAGATATGATTTATGAGAATATATTTAATCCTACGAATAATTATGTGCAAGATATTAAAATCAAATAAAATAAAAGTTATTATTAACCTATTTTATCAAATATTAAAATATTTGAATAATATAGGTGGGTGCCATAATACAAGTACACATGAAATGATGATCATTCAAATGAACTGAGCTCTCTGTATATATAATAGAATTACGGAAGTATTTAATTCGATATGTAGATCGATTTTGCACCAAGTTCCTAATTGCATTTAGGGATTGAAATTTGATATATTAAACCCCTCCATATAAAATAAACTAACATATAGATAAATTGAGCTAATGTGCTATTATGTTAATAACGGTCTCATTAGAAAAAATTATAGAATCTTTAATAAACCTTAAAAACAAATTGGTAAAATAAATATAAATTAAAAATAAAAGATTAGGTACGGATAGTAATAAATAAAATATTATCGCGACCATATTTGGATCAATTAAATTTAATTGCGATAGAATAAGAATTTACCCTAATTAAAACTCAAATAAATTATATAAACAAAATATGAGTGATATCAAATTAAGGAGAATTTTAGTTAGGATAACACAAATATGGGATAAACTTCATTTATACAAGATTTAGAAATTATGAAATTAAATTTATATGGGAAATAAACTAAAATCGGGTTAATTAGAAAACGGCACTATTCATTGCCCCCTAGGTGTTCGATCGCGTTCCCTAGCCCTAGCCCCTCCTCTGCCGCGTGCCCCCGCGCCCCGCGCGCCGCGCGCCGCTCTGCCTCTCCTCTGTCGTCGCCATCACCGCGCGTGCCGCCGCCGCCTGCCGCCGCGCCGACGTCGCCGAGCCACCCCGAGCCCGCGCCGACATCACCACCCCTAGGCCGCGCGTGCTGCCGAGCCGTCGCCGTCATCGCCTCGCGCCCCGTGCCGCGCCGCTCCCCCGAGCCCCGTGCCGCCGCTGCTACCGCGCCGCGCCGCCCGTTCCATCGCCTCGCCGCCTGTCGCCATCGCCATCTCATCGCCGCTGCCGCGCCGTCACCATCGCATCCCTCCTCGTGCCGCGCGCCACCGCTGCCGCCCCGTCACCACCCGTCCCGTCGCCGCGCGCGTCCCCTCGTCGCTCCGAGCCGCGCGCCGCCGCTGCCAAGCCGTCCCCATCGCCATCCCGCTGCCGCACCGCTCGCCCGTCGCGTCGCCGTCGTCGCCACACCGAGCCCCGTGCCGAGCCGCGCCGAGCCCCGCGCCGCGCCGCCCGCTCGTCGCCATCACCGGCCGCCGCGCGCCCGTCCCGTTGCCACGCCATCCGACGCATAGCCGTCACCGCGCATCGCCGTCCCGCGTCGCGTCGCCCGCCCATTCCATCGCCGCGCGACTGTCCCGTCGCCACGCCGCGCGCCTATCGTATCGCCGCTGTCGCCCCGTCCCGTCGCCTTGCGCCCCGCGCGCCGTCTCGCGCCCCGCTCGCCATCGCGTCGCCGCCTCGCGCCCCGCGCCGCTGCCGCATCGCGTCATCATCGCGTCGCCATCGCCGTCACACCGAGCCGCGCGCCGCCCCAAGCCCCGCCGCTTCTCCCCTCTCTACAAATACCCCCCCCCCTCTCTCTCCATTCTCCCCCACCCCATCTCACCCTTCCTCCCCTCTCCCCTCTCCACTGAGCCGCCGCCTCCACGTCGCCGCGCCGCCACCTTCGAAGCCGCCGCGCCGTCGCCCCGGAGCCGCCGCGCCGTGCGTCGCCGCCTTGCGCCGCCGTCGCCATCGTCACCACCACCGCCGCCGCCGGTGAGCCGTCTTCCCCCCCCCCCCTTCACCTCGCGGCCAACGCCGTCACCGCCCGGGGAGGCAAAGAGCCGAGAGAGAAAGAGAGAAACCGAGGGAGGGAAAGGAGAGGAAGGGAGAAAGAAGCCGGGAGGGAGGAGAGAAAGAAAAGAAAAGGGAAAGGGGAGAAAAGAAAGAAAAGAAAAGAAAAGAAAGAAAAGAAAAGAAAAGAGGAAAAGAAAAGAGAGGAGAGGAAAAAGGAAAGAAAAGAAAAGAGAAGAAAAGAAAAGAGAGAGAGAGAGGGAAAAGAAAAGGGAAAAATTTAGGGGGAAATTTAAAATATTTGCAAATATTAGAAATTAATTATAGGATTAATGAAAATATAATTAGATGAAATCTTACTAATTAAATACCTAGAATACTAGCATTTAATTATAGGATCAATTATTTAAGAACTAAACAATTAGATGAATTCTTATAGACTATTATAGATTATTTTGGGTAATCTCTATAAGTAATTGAGTCACGATGGAAATTCGGATTTAATTTCTAGGAATCTTAGCCGTGTATTATATTTAATCGTTTAGTCATAGACTAAATTAAATTGTATAATATTTCTAGGATTTCGTCCAATATTTAGCTCATAATAGAAATTTCTAACCTATTATATACAATGCTCGGGGAGAGTAAATTATTGACAACGAAATAATTATACCCGCAAAATAGTATAAATCGAAATTGGGTTTGCCGTAGTTCGCAGATAGTAAAGTTAATAAAAAGGAATCGACTTTCGCATTCGACTTATTAGTTATTTAAATAGAGTTAGCCTTATAATTATTAGGTAAGTAGAATATAGATACACATAGATCGGTCCTAAGCTTTTTATGGCAAATAATAACAGAGCTAGTGTGATTAAATCATCTATATGAAATTAATCAACGACATATCCCATATAATAGCATATGGTAGGAGAGGTGAGCAACCCTTAGTTAACCAAGCAGTAAATAGAAACTATTCAAATAAATGATTCAATATATTAAGATATTGTGCACACATATATTGTACATCCCATTATAGATATATGGTATCGTATTAATTTGCTTGTTGCATATATTAATTTAGAGGGAGTATATGACAAACATGAATATTAGATAAATACTAGTTATACATCTTGTCCTCGTATAATTACAGATCAACTGTAAATTTGGATTATTCATTGTAAAATTATGTGATGGGATAATCCGTAACCATAATATGATTGACCTAAACGATTCTAACATACAAAGCATGGGTAATTGCTAACCTTTTATAATTTATTTTGACAAGTGAAATATGTACATAATTAAAATAAAGCCTCCATCAATAAAATAAATAATACAAATGATTCACTGTAATTGTTTGATTGATCCTAAATCCATCTAGCAACAGAACCTCTAGTATATAACCGTTCTATTTAGATAGATACATACATAGCCAAAATCCTTCCATAGCCATTTGATAGACTAAACCACTGATTAGCCAAATATATACGTATCCCATAAATGCTATGTTGGTTAACTCCTAAATAGGCCACGATGACAATAGAAAGATTAGGAAACTTTAGCCTTAGCATGATTGGGATCCATTAGCAAACACGAATAGTGCATTTTGTTGCGCATATTTGATTGTTGTTTGAATATTGGTTTTTCTCGCGTATTATAGACCTTGTGTATCGGTTAGTCGTGAGGCAACGTCTGCAACTTCCAGGAGGTGAAGGTTGATCAAGATTATATCAATAATAAGGATTATCCTGAGCAAGGCAAGTCATCACTATTCTTTGAACATGTTGATCCTAATTGCGAAATTGTTTTGTTTACAAATAAAATTGCATGCAATGATGAACGTCCTACTTGTGATTATGCCATGCCTTGATTATTGTTTACCCTTAAAATCCTTGTACCCATGATTACGTATGAGTCCCTAGTCAATTATGACAATTGCTTAGAAATGCTATTCTAGAATCATGCATACTCATATTTATCAAATGCTATATGCTTGGGCAATTACCTTTGGGAAGGTAATTGAGATGCGGCATGTGGAGACATGAGCGCCACATTGCCATGATGTTGATGACATGATTTGTGAAAGGAGAAATAAAATTAAACAACGGTTTTCGACTGGGGCGGACGGAGGATTTGGGTGGTATCTGGAAAAGGCTAGTACCGTCCCCGGTCAATTAAGGACCGAGCCATGAAGTTAAGCATGAAACGACCCCCGTACAACCGTACTTCTCGAATGGGTATAGACCTAGCGGATTAGATAGCCGAGCGGAGGCAGTATCCCTGCATAGATGGTTCACCCCTGAGTGAGACATGTGCGCTACGATGGGACAGCCGTTGAGGTAGGGCCAAGAGGCGTGCCCTACATCGGTGTCGCCATTGGTAGGACTGCCATGAGTGTGTGAGAGAGAGAACTTAACTTGAACCATAATTTAATATGTGTGTGAGACTTCTCTTTCCCGGGAGCGCCAGAACTCCTCTCACTGCTAGAAACATGGACGCCTAGAGTGCATGAGGATTTAAGTTCATGGAGCGGGTACTGCCAATGCGAGGTTATCGAAAAGCTTTGCCGTGACGCGTCTCATGTGTTGGGACGAGGCTCATGTGTTGGGCAGTCGCGGAGTGCGGGTAAAGTGTACATCCACTGCAGTGTGAGTAAACCAAATCTATTCGAATAGCCGTGCTCGCGGTTATTGAGCACCGGGACATGTATTACACTTGGCTAGACTCTAAATTCTTAACTTGTGGGGGATGGGATATTGCATGATGAATTTTATGCTGATGGAGCCACTTCCCGAGAGGAGGGAAGGTGGACATCCTCAGAAAACCATGACGAATCAATGGCGGGAAGCTATCCTTGGGATCACAATGGATGGTGGACAGAACCGTCGTTGTTTAAAGTGAACACTGGTACTAAAATTTGATCAGTCTATGCTAGGTTTTAGGCTTGTGAAAAGAATTGTAAAATTAGCTTTATGCAAAAGAACCTGAAGCCATTCCTTGAAATACCCTCTATCATATGCATTGTTATTGTGGTGGCTTGCTGAGTACGGTTGGTACTCACCCTTGCTATTTATATATCTTTTAGGAGAGTGTTGAAGAGAAGCCCTTGTCGGTACGCTTGCGTATCCCACAAGATGATCGGAGTGCGGTCTTGTTCTAGGTCTCGTTCCCCAGTCGACTGCTTGTGGCATGTTAACCGGGCCCTTATATTATTTTGTCTTCCGCTGTTGTTCTCTGATAGTTGTTGGCCTACCTGGCCCTAATGTAAGTATTTAACTCTTTTAGCCTAAATTCATTCGTGATATGTTGTGATCCAACTATGTATGTGTGTACCAACTACTGATCCAGGGATTGGTACGGATAAACACAGAAGATTTCCGATTTCCAAAATCGGGGGTCTACAGTAAGAGTTGACACAAATTTGTAAGAGACTGTTTTAACAATGACCTTGTTATTTCTAACACAAAGTCGGCGTGGGGGCAGTTTGTCAAGTCAAGAAAAAAAAATATATCATGGACCCCATGCTGGCGTATCCACCCTAGCTGGCTTACACACATGTATAAACAAATTGTCCATTAACTAGTGTTAGATGAACATGACATATATGTATGTTAAGACTTGAACAAGTCCACAAGAGCACAGTCAAGGAAAATATATGATTACAAGTTAATTTCCTGTATGATAAAATGTTGCCGCTGTTACCGGTCGCACTTAATTAGTTATATACTACTACGTATGTGCTTATATATATTGGATACGCGGGGGAGTTTCAAATCACTCAAATCCACCTCTGATCTCTCGCTTGGTCCGCATTTGTGTGTAAGTGAGTAGATAGAGAGAGAGAGAGAATGGGTGTCTCAGGTGTTCTTGAATGGTGGCAGGAGTGGCAGCTGCGCACCCTGGTCCTTAGCAGCACAGCCATTCAACTGCTCCATTACCTCTTTGCTAACAGGCGTAAGCATGCCACTTCTTCCCAGTTCAGAACCATAATATGGCTTTCTTACCTTGGCAGTGACGCTATAGCTATATATGCTCTCGCTACCCTATTCAACCGTCACAAGAACCAAGATTCCACATCTAGCTCCACCGCACAAGGCAGTAGAATCCTCGAGGTGGTATGGGCTCCCATCCTCCTAATCCACCTTGGTGGGCAGGATTCTATAACCGCATACAACATCGAAGACAACGAACTCTGGAAGAGGAATGTCGTCACCATGGTGTCCCAGGTAACCGTGTCTATCTATGTCTTTTGTAAGTCATGGCCAGGCGGCGACAAGAGATTGTTGCAGGCAGCTATTCTCCTGTTTGTTCCCGGAGTCCTGAAATGCATTGAGAAGCCTTGGGCTCTCAGGAGTGCTAGCATTAACAGCCTAGTTAGCTCCGATGACCTTGTTCCAAGGACAGGAAAGGGCAATGAACAAGGGGGTAGTATTTCTCTTGAGTCCTACGTGGAAGAAGTAAGGAAATTTGTCATAGGAAACGGTGATCCTTTTGAAGTTAATGTTAATGCAAGCGACTGTTGGAGACAACCATGAGCCCTATAAGCTATTCGTAGATCTCTCACTTCCATACTCTATACGGCTTCTTGACCTGAAATCATGGTGGAAAATGACGCAATTAATTTGACGCATATATCCAGTTGACAAAAAAGCTCACCGAAACGTTTTATCGTCTCTACACTAAATCAAAGATGCTCGACAAACAACAAAATAGATACTTACTTACAGGCTTTCTACGGGTAGTATCTGTTTACCTACCGTTTGCAGCAATTGGCTTATTTCACAATAGTCATAGACAAGCTTATAACAGATATGACATAAAGGTTACATATACAATCTTGTGTTGTACTGCTTTTGTCGAGGCATTTGCCGCACATGGTTGGAACACTCCTATGATGGATAATGTTCTGCCATGGTTTTACAAGGTTTCCCAGTGTAGGTTAATAGGTTCCTATGCTGGTGGTAGCACCAAGTCATGTGACTCAGTTGTCGACATTATAGAACTGGTACTGCAACATTTAAAATCTGGGTGGAAGGATTGCATAACAGATTTTCCCTCTTATAGGGCGTTTAGTGATCATAGGGGTCAATGGGCGCTTCGGCGCAACAACTGTGACCAAGAAGACCTGGCTTGGAGTCTTAGAGTACCATTTGATGAAAGTGTCCTTCTCTGGCACCTCGCCACAGATTTCTGCTTCATAAGTAAAAGATGTACCAATGAAGTAGCCACTCGGAGCATAGAAATTTCCAACTATATGATGTACCTTTTGTTGGATAATCCAGAGATGCTAATGGCTGGTACCAGAAGGAATCTGTTCATAACTGCCATTCATGAGTTGGAGGGCATCCTTGGGAACGAACCACGTGAGATCCAGGGTCTTGCACAGAAGATAATTGTCAATGTGGAGTCCACTAATGGTGACCCTAGTTTTATCCGTGCGACGCTTGTGCACTTTCTAAGGTGTTGTTGAGTTTAGGTGATGAGAAGATGTGGAAGGTAATCAAAGGTGTATGGGTGGAGATGCTCTGCTTCTCTGCATCTAGATGTAGAGGGTACCTACATGCCAAGAGTCTAGGTACAGGTTGGGAGTTGCTCACCTTTGTCTGGCTCTTGATGTTATACATGGGGATGGAGCCCTTGGTGGAGAAATTACAAAGGGCGGAGTTTTCAAGTGTAATAGGAAGTGGAACCACCGCTGATGCGCCATCGTCCTCTAATGAGACCTTGGCAGAGAGGGAACCGAAGACTGAGGTTCCAAATGGAGGAGGCATCAGCGCTGCTGCTCCATTGTCTTCTGATGAGACCTTGGCAGAATGGAACCAGAAGATTAAAGCTCCAAGTGGAGATGAAGGAAACATCGGTGATGTGCCATCGACTTCGCCTGACATCATTGTTATTGATATCAAGGAAGACAATGCTTCTTGATGTATATGATGCTTATGGAGAATATTTTACTGGTGTTTCTCATTCCTAGTTCTAATTTCCTTTTTCCTTTGCAGATTGTTCAGTAGTTCCGTTTCATCATAATTCTATCGTTATGGTTCTCTACTATTGCTGACAAATAAAATCTATGTAATGTCGTGTGCGTTTCATGTTACAATTCCTACCCTGTGTGCAACAATTGGATCTGGTGAGTATAATTTGAACATTTTATTGATTATCTTTTGTATCGTTGCCAAAAGATTACAACTCCACTTGTGTATTTTTTATTTTTTGTCATACAAAAATCCCATGGATCCATAATCCATTCTACCAACACGCAGTGTCCCGTGCAGAAAAAGAATAACAGAAACGCTACTTGAGTTTGATTTAGGACCTGTTTAGTAAAGTTTTCACTTATCCCGTAGAGCTGGAGTTATACAACTCGGGTATTCTACTCCTAAAAATTACATATAAACATAAAGCGACATTCTTTTCCTCCAACTTTAAAATAGGAGATGTACTAAATGGACCTTAAAACCTTCCTCCCGCCACGAGCCACGCACCACATGGCGTAGCATATACTATGCGTATGTTTGGGGGAGCTTTGTAGCAGTTGTATCTTCTCTCAGAATCAAAAGCTTTCCCAAACAGTCCAGCTTTTCAAGCTACTTCTCTCAGTCTCAAGCTTTTATATAGCTGTGCGGCTGTGTTGGGCATGTGAGTGCGAGGGTGTGGCATCATGCAAGCCTTGGGCTTGGCACACGACGCAAGGCTAAGTTCACTCTAGGTCCCTCAATTTGTCACCGAGTTCGAAATTCATCCCTGAACCGAAAAACCGGATATAATGTATCCTCCAACTTACAAAACTGTGCAAACAACGTCCCTTGGTGGTATTATCCCCTGGTTTTTGCTGACGTGGCACATGGCTCCTTTGACTAGGTATTCATCCCGCATGACATTGGCGTGGCGCTCACGTGGCAGTTTGGTGTAAAAAAAATGAAAACTAAAAAAGTAAACAAATATGCGGGACCCACAATTCAGTTAAACAAAGAAAATAAAACAGTGGGACCCACATGTCAGTGGCCCCACTTTCCTCCATCTCACCCTGAGATCTCTCTAACTGGAGGAGGAGACGAGGAGGCTGAGGCCGTAGGCCTCTCTGCCACCTCGTCGGCCACCGCGCGCCACTTGTCTCTCCTTCCGATTGCCGTGTGCCGTTCTTCTATCCCGTCGGCCACTGCGAGCCACTCCTTTCTCCCTTGACCACCGTGCGTCGTTTCTCTCTCCCTGCCGCGCCGCGCGCCGTTCTCCTCTCTCCCGTTGGCCGCCGCGCGCCGCTCCTCTCTCCCCGCCACGCCACGCGACGTTCTCCTCTCTCCCGACGGCCGCCGGACGCCGCTCCTCTCTCCCCGCTGCACACCGCGGGCCGTTCTTCTCTCTCCCGTGAGCCGCCTCTCATCGCTCCTCTCTCCCTCCGGCCACCGTGACCACAAGTCGCTCCTCTCGCCGCTTCTCTCTCCCCGCCGTGTCACGCGTCATTCCTCTCTATCCCATCGGCCACCACGTGCCATTCCTCTCTCTCGCCGTGCGCTGCTCCTCTCCCTCACCTGTGTCGTGTGCCGCTCCTCTCTCCTGCCGACCACCGCGCACCGCTCCTCTCTCCCCGCCACGCCGTGCTCCGTTCTTCAATCCTGTCGGTCGCCACGGGCCGCTTCTCTCTCCCTCAGGCGGCCGTGCGCTGTTCGTCTCACTCTCGCCGGCTGCCACTCGTCGCTCCTCTCCCCCATCGGTCGCCGCTCCTCTCTTCCGCCGATCACCGCGTGCCACTCCTCTCCTCTCTGCCTGCAAGTTCGGGCGCCCTTCCCGCAACCCGTCGCTGGTCGCCGGCCGCCTGCTGAGATTGGAAAAAGGAGGAAGAGAGAGATAGGTGCGGAGAGATGTGAAGAAACGCTGACATGTGGGGCCCACGCTGACTCATCGATGTAAACTCGGGTCAAATTGCCACGTAGGATAAAACCACTCACCATACTGCCTTAGGACTTATATTGTGCCGGTTTTGACAGTTGAGGGACCGTTATGTCTGGTTTTCTGGTTCAGGGACAAAAATTAGATTTGTTGTCTAGTTAAGGGACCTAAAATAAACTTATTCCCCAGCGTGCAATGTGAGCAGCTCAGGCTGGGCCGAGGTGCATTGTTTGGTGATGCCTTCCTCGGCTAGGCCTGCCTTAGTTGTGGGCTAGGAGGTAGCGGCCTGGCCTGCTTGGTTGGCTAGGCCATTCGGCCTGCTTTGGCTCGGCCGTCTAGATCGGTCTTCGTGCCCAGGTGAGCCTGCTTTGGTTTAAGGAAAAAGTACACCGAAGGTCCCTCAACTTGTCAGCGAGTTACAAAATCATCCTTGAACCGTAAAACCGGATAGGACGTATCCCTCAACTTATAAAACCAGTGTAAACTATGTCCCTCGGCGGTTTTGACGACTCAGCGTGAGACCCACGTCAGCCTTTTTTCCCCTCCCCTCTCCACCTCTCTTCCTCTCTCCTCTCTTCTCCAATCTCCACGGGCGGCGGCGAGGGAGCAGCTGCACGGGCAGCGGGGGGAGGAGCCACGCGCGGGCAGTGGTCGGCGGGTGCAGGCGGCGGGGGAGGAGCTGCACGGGCGGAAGACGACGGCCATGGTGCACGCCGACACACCCACCGCCTGCTCCTCATACGCCACGAAGGCGTGGGAGATGTGCTTGAACTGCATCTCCGTGTGGCTGCGCCCGTGGACGGAGGCGTCATAGGAGGACGATGACGACGTGGATGCGTTGATGAGGAGGAGCGCGGAGGAGCGGCCAACGAACTCGATGAGGTGGAGGGCGTGGACGCCGACGGGCGACCGGCTGGACGGCGTCACCACGTCGTGGAGCGTCAGTAGCGCAGGCACGTAGGCCAGGATGCGGAGCTCCGATTCCGGGTGAGCCCACGCCACCGTGCACCGCTTGTAGAACACGAGGCGCCCACCATCGCCGTGAATCCGTGATCAGCGATTCAGTGTCGACACGAACACCAGCACTGTGAACGACTGGTAACTCATGCTCTACACAACACAAGCAGCTACCTAGCCTTAATTAATCACGACATGCATCGCATGGCGATCGATTAAGTAATTAACTAATGGATTACCCCATTGTTCCTTGCAATGTTGAGGATGACGAGCTCGATGATCCCCTTGGTGTTGAGCAGCAGCCCGATGGATGTGCCGTCACTGAACGGCATGCCGAACACACCGGCGACGCCGACAGCGGCGGTAGCCTTCAAGACCGCAGAGACCATGGCGGCGACCATGAGTAGCACGGCAGAATGCATGCTGGTGATATCCCAACCATGAACAGGTCCTTGTTCCCCATAGCCTCCACGCTCTGTATCTCCACCACCATCTCGCTCGCGTTGAACACGTCGCGCTCCCTGTACTCCACCGTCGCACCGTCGCCCTCGTTCGCCCTCTCCAGGAAGTCACGCAGGCACCCCTCGTCGCCTCATCGGCCTTCCGCTCTTTCAGCGCTTTGGAGGAGCTCGTGCACCGCCGCCCAGCTGCTCCCCCGCCGGCTTCCGCCCGTGCAGCTGCTCCCCACGCCGCCTGCGTCCGCCGGCCGCTGCCCGTGCAGCTGCTCCCCCGCCGCCTCCCATGGAGATCGGAGAAGAGAGGAGAGCGGAAGAGAGGTGGAGAGGGGAGAGAAGAGATTGACACAAGGGGTCCACGTGGGTACTATGCTGAGTCAGGTGCCACATAGGACAAAACCAGAGTCAAAACCACCGAGTGACCTAGTTTGCTTGATTTTGTAAGTTGATGGATACGTCATATCCGGTTAGTTCAAGGACGATTTTGTAACTCGATGATAAGTTGAGGGACCTTCGGTGTACTTTTTCCTTGGTTTAAGGCCTGAGTAGTATTAGAGGGTCTAGGTTTTATTGGGCCTTGTGTTTGGGCCAGGTCGACCTAGGAGGAGTGAAGAAATTTTTATAACAGGTTTGAGAATTCTGAAAATACTCCCTCTGTTAGACATATTCCATATTTTGGTTTTTCCAACCAAGTTAGTTATATTTGTAGTTTTTGTGTATAAGATATAAATTAAATGTTTAATCGAAACTTGAGGAGCTATCTTAATACTCATTAGTTGCATATGTATGCATACACTTCTTGATCATTGTTACGGTCCCGTTTCACACAGCTCCAGCTCCAAACTCTAACTTACCTAGAGCTGGAGTTGTGCCAAACGGTATAGATTGTCTATTTTTTCGGAGCGGAGTCAGCAGAGCTGCTCCATTAATTTGTACTACGGGGGTGGAGCTAGGTTTTTGCTGCTCCACAGCTCCACTCCACCTCAAAAGACCTAGCACCCTTTTTTTAAGTGTATTTACACCAAAATACCACTGAACTACCCCTTCCTACCCCATCTCCTCATGTTCTCTCTCCTCCTCATCTTCTTCCCCTCTTCTTCCATTCTCTTCTCCCATCAGCCACCGGCGACAGGATGCGGCGGTGGCAAGCAGCGCATGGTTGGCGGCGGCAACGACGTCTACAGGGCGATGGCACGCGCATTCAGAGGAGGTGGCCGGTTGAGCGATGGGCGGTGGCACTGGCGGCGACAGCGCACAGGCTAACGTGCGGCGGCGGAGGGTTGAGCGACGGGCGCCGTCGCCGTCGGTGCGCAGGCTGACCTACGGCGGCGGTTGGTGGAGTGACGGGCGCCGACGCCGCGCGGGCTAACCTGCGGCTGTGGTGGGTGGATTGACGGGCGCTGGCGCCGGTGACACGCGGCGGACCTGCGGCAGCGGCGACAGGCAGGCTGACCGGCGGTTGCGGCTGCAGGGCGATGCACTTGCTAAGCGACAACGGCAGGACCACGTCAACAAGGTGTTCGATAAAATGGCGACGAATAACGTGGTGGAGTGGAGCTGACCAGTGTAACCAAACACTTTCATACGCAACTCAGCTCCTATAGGAGACAGCTCTCACTGGAGTTGAAGTTGGGAATTAGGAGTTAGAGTTTGGAGCCCACCAACTAATATGAGTTAATATGGCTAATTCTCCTTGGCCTTCGTGATAAAAATAATATGTTAATTCTCGCGGATGGAGGGTGTACTTTGCACTTTTCGGAACACAGTACTCCTTTCCGTTTTAAACTACTTGTCTGTGGTAGATTTGTCCAAGATTTGACATGTCTATATTTAGCCACTATTTTAGAAATCCATATAATTTTAAGAACATGTGAATTATGTACTACTCCCCTGTTCCAAAAATACGATGATTTCTAGGATTAAAATCTTATTCCACTGTAGAAGCAAATGGCGATTGGACTCGATGGCGGTTCGGCTGAACCACACTAGTGGTTCGGCCGAACCCAAAAGCCCACCTCTCGGGCTATCCTTTGGTTGAGAAGCTTCTTATTGCGCCTCCAACATTATGTACTATGTTTTGGCTCAATTATAAGTTGTTTTGATTGACATATGGGTCCTCCAATTCGTGTAATCGCGTCCTGATTTTCTAGAGGTGTATTTTATCGCATGACGGGTGATTTTCATCCATAAAATACCTGCATACACATATTTCACCAACACTATTAAAAATGATTAGTAATAATCCCTACCACTAAGTTGAATACCATATTTTATTTCATTATGTGCAGACATTGAATGTCAGATATTATTATTTGAGGACCGTCAAAATACAGTAAAATTTAATTGACTTTTATTTATTATAGTAGAACTAGAATGAATCACTAGTTTTGAAAAAATAAGTACTTAAAACTAAATGTGTATAGACAAAATGGTCAACATACTTAAGTTGTTGGATTACTTATTAATTAATTGTGCCAAAATCACACCCAGCTCACTTATTAAGTTCATATACTAAATTGCACCCTATTATACTAGCACACTCACTTCTTGAGCTCTTACACTAAATTATGGCCCACCTACCAATATATATAGTGTAAATGCAATTTATACTCCTTATTTCTATCTATTATTATTATATACTAAAAGTCCATCAAACTTCCTAAAAACACTCTTGAGTCGCCATGTGGCACTTCTATTAAAAGTCCATTAAACTTCCTAAAAACGCTCTTGAGTCACCATGTGGTACTTCTACAAACGCTCCTAGATCGCTGTAATGCCCCGATTTTCGTTCGAGATTAAAAATCATTAAATAATACATTTCCTAGAAATTAAATAAAAATTTAATCAATTTAATCAAGTAAAATTATAGAGGGAATTTAAAATTTTCCCTTAAAAATCATGGCCGAGAATATTTTGTAATATTCTCTGTGCTCTAAAATACTCTCCGGATTTTTCCACGAATTTTCGGAGCTCAAGAAATTTAAAAGTCACAAAGTTCATTTAATCAATTAAAATAAATAGAAAACCAAGTTAAATCTCCCCTTCCTCCTTGGGCCATTTTCGGCCCAAGATCTTCTCCCCCTCCTTGGCCCGCTCGCCCCTCTCTCCTTCCCACCTCCCAGGCCAGGCCGTCCTCCCCTCCTCCCTCCTCTTTGGGCCGCTCGGCCTGTTCGCCCTCTCTCCCTTGAAGTCTGCATCGCGTCCCCCAACCAGTCTCCTCTCTCTCTCTCTCTACCTGACAGGTGGGACCCAAGGCCCCACCTGTCAATTCCTCCTTCCACCTCCAGCCGGCCAGCAACTGCCATTGTTGCCGACGCCACTCCACCACCAAATCCATGCCATTCTTTCCCGTTTTCTCTGGTCAAACGTGTGGAACCGCATCCTCTCCACTCCCTCCACCATTTCCCCCACTTTTCCCCAATTTTTGGCGCCAAATTGAACCCCTCTACTCCCCGCTTCGCCCACGTCGTCGTCACCCACGTCGCCGGCCGTTGCCGCCTCGTCCCGGCCTCCTCGCCACCTCCTCACCCTATAAAAACAATCCCCATGCCTCCCTCTCTCTTTTCCCCTTTTTTCCCGAGCCCTCCGCATCCTCCCTCGCTCTTTCCGCGCCGAGCCCGTGCGCCACTGCATTCCGACGAGCTCCGGCCGCCTCTAGCCACCACTCCCGTCGCTGCCGCACTGCGCCGCCGGCCCCAATAGCTTCGCTGCGTCGTGCCGCACCCCGTCCACCGCTCCCCTTCCCAATCCATTGTCGAAGTCTACCCCGGCAGCCGCTCCATTTTCCCCAATAGCCACCGGAAAGCCGCCCCACCGCACCACCAACCTCCGCCGCTCGCCGGCGTCGTTCAGCCGCCCACCGCCGCCGTTCCCGTCGCCGTCGCGCTGCCCCGCCACCGCCGTCGGCACCGCTGCGCCAAGCTCCACCTCGGCCTCCACTATTTCCCCATTCCAGTGCCGGAGCTCCGCTTCCACCACCAACCCGAGATCGCCGTCGTGTTTGCTGTCTCCAGCTGTGTCGAGCCGCCTCCCCGGTCAACGTCGACCTGCGTCGTCGCCTTCCCCGGCACCACAGTCCTCATGTGTAGCTCGGCCACCCCTCTGCCTCTTCGAATCGTCGCCGGAACCGGGTTCCCTTCCCGCGCCGGTGAGCTCCACTAATTTCCCCGATCTTCGGCCGGCTTTCCGCGCCTCCTATTCCTCCCCTAGTCCCTCCTCCTTGTTCCCCAGGTTCCGTCGGTCCTCGGCCGCGCCTCCGCTGTGGTCGGGAGTCGCCGGAGCGCCGCCTCGCCTCCATCATGGGGAGCCCGCCGCCGCCGGCCGTCGGCCGTCGCCATGCCCCATGGCGGCCGCTCCTTGTCGGTGCCAGCTCGGTGAGCACCCTCCTCCCTCCTCCTTGCCCCCTCCCCTTCACCGCTCCCCGCGCCGCCCGCCGGTCGCCGTCGCTGGTGGCCTCGCGTGCCGTCGGTCCAAGGCTCAGCTCCTCGTCGCGCCCGTGCTTTGGCCGCTCGTGGACCACTCCTGTGGTCCGGGTCCACGGTGCCGCTAGGCCGCGGTGGACCGAGTCCACCGTGCGCCCTCCCCCTTTGACCCGCTGACGTGTGGGGCCCGCCTGTCGGCGCTGGTTCACCTTGCTGACGTCAGCGAATGCCTTTTCCTTTGAGAAAATAATTAATAAATGCGTCATAGACCGATAATAGTTATAGAAATTCAATTAAATGGCTCAAAACTTCTAAAATTTATATCTAATTCATCCGAACTCCAAATTGAGCCATTCAACTTGCAAAATTCATCTAAAATTGAGCTCTACATATTTGTTTACTTTTATATACTATTTCCTTGGTTTTTATTAGTGTTTTTCCTCGTTTTGCATGCCAGCGTGTAGTTTCCGTCGTTTCAGAAGTCCGCGGTTGTGAGGATAAGAGTTCGGAAGATTGTTCGAAGAAGCAAGGCAAGTCACACATTCCCCTTGAGCATTTTGATCCTACTTTACAAATGTTTTACCGTTTGCAAATAAATATGCATGTTTTGCTAATTACATGGGATCAGAATTTACCTATCTGCTCGCTTGTGCCATGTTTACTTGTTATCTGTCCCTTGTCAACCTTGGGTGATAAATCGACTAGCTCATGTTACTTATGTGACACAGCTAGAACTATATGCTCAGCCATGCTTAATTGCCACTAGCTCAGTAGATGGGATAATTGCAGTATTAGACCTTTTTAGTATCAGAACGAGCTGCGTGCTCGAGACATCCGGCTATGTTTCATGGCCGTAATTATCCAACTAAAATGCGATTGAATGGTGGGCTGTGGGTGCATGGTTTTGCGAGTCGCACCCATGGCAATTAAGGACCGGCTCATGGGAAACCCTGGAAGACTAACAGTGCTTACCACAAGCGGGAGTGGGTAACTACTTGATCTGAAGTATAGCTCGACCCTTTCCTAGGCACCGGTGGCGAGGGTGGGCGTGATGGAGTTGGGTCGGCCGGGGTGTCCGGTTGTCCAGCTGCCGAATTCACCGCGGCGCATGAGGGGACTACCCGTTGCCTTGCGAGGAGTGGGGGTGAAACCTTAGCGTGGTGTGGATGGTTAGGGGAGAGTTATATGAAGGATCTTGTCACAATCACTCGATGTGGTGATGTGTTCATCATGGGCACATGATGACACGGTGACATGCCGGTGGATTGTGTTTTGTGGGTACAGTTGTGCACCTCTGGCTAGAGTAAAACTATTCGAATAGCCATACCCGCGGTTATGGGCGATCGACCAGATTTACTGTGATTAGTCTCACCCCTAATAAATCGACCCAATGCACTGTAGTTCAGGTGGGTTGGTTGGGCCTGTTCAACGTGGTGTAGCGTTGATAAGTGAAGATCTAATTTACTTTAATTAATCAACTGTTTTACTGTTTTGCTTAATAAAAATGTTTTACAACCGCCTTTATGCAAATAGCCACAAACCCCTCTTTGTGTCCCCTTGCACGAATGCATAGTTGGTGTGGCTTGCTGAGTACGGTGGTTGTACTCAGCCTTGATATTGTTTCCCCCTTTTCAGAAGTGTAGTGCTTCTGAGCTGAAGACGAAGTTAGAGGACCAAGGCTTAGACCCCAGTTGAGTTTTGCCTGTGGAGTGGAGCTGAAGCCCCGCTAAGATCGCCTTTTTCCGCTGCTGCTGCTTTCGTTTCGGTGTAAGGACTAAGTGCCTCTTCTGTAAGTATTTTACGCTTTATTTACGTTTGGAACTGAATATTACTTGTCGTTTTGTATACCCTGGCTGGTTCTGGACAGGGATTTAATACACAAAAGTAGTCTGGAAATTTGGGTTAAATTTATGGGCATGACAATCGCCACATAGCATTATCTAATCTTACCGTCGATTTTCATTTAAATTGGTGGCCCCTATATTTTTTTACCATTAGATTAGATCTGTTATTAAAAAAATAATACATTCCTCCCACACAAGAAATATATAACTGTTTGTACTACGTACGATTCAAAGGAAAAAAAATAAAGCTTACCTACTGTGCCGCAAGAAAAAACAAAAACCATATACATGTACTTATATATACGATATATAGAAGAAAATAAAGCCAAAGAAACATATGTACGTGTACTATCGTTGGAAAGAAAATCGACGGGATTTCCTACAATTTTTTTAAAAATAAAATATATCTATCTATCTATCTATCTATTATATACTAAAAGTCCATTAAACTTTCTACAAACGCTCTCGAACCGTCACGTGATGCACTAATAAATTAGAGAAATTCCTAGAAATTCTAAGAATAAACAAACCAAATACTATGGGGTTCCACCTCTCCTCTTCTCTCGGGCATGTGTAGGTATACTAAAAGTACATTAAACTTCCTACAAACGCTCTCAAGCCGCCACGTGACGCTCTAATAAATTAGAGAAAATCATAGAAATTCTAAGAATAAACAAACAAAATACTATGGGGTCCCACATCTCCTCTTCTCCCGCGCATGTGTAGGTATACGTATGTACTTACATTCCTCGCCTCAACCGCCGCCGGCCATCGCCATCAACCGCCACGGTGTCGTCATCCTCCTCTATGGTGTGTCGCCGATCTGTGTGCTAGGATGGTGTGCTAGGATGGTGGATCGATTCAGATCCGAAAAAAAGGAAAAAATGAAGTGGGGGCGAGAGTGGTTGGTTGGGTACGGGAAAATAAAATATATACCAGAAGTAGAGAAGTTGTTTTTTATTGAAGTAAATCATTTACTCCGATAATGGTGGAAGCACGATGCGGGACGTGGGGTGGGATCAGAAGCAGGGGAGTTGTTTTTATTATCGAAGTAAATTGTTTACTCTGACAATGGTAGGAGTGGGATGACGGGACGTGGGGTGGGGTGGGCCTGGGCTGATGCATGTTTGGCGCTTAGAATATTCTATATTTATTATATATATATATTATAATAGAAAAATAAGGTCAAAGATATATTTTGTAGACCGTGTTATTGTCCAAAACTTCAATTAGAATGAAACCGGAGGGAGTAAGATAATTTCCACTTAAACCGTCATACTCATTACTTTGTACTATTATTTTCAAATAATACACTATTTTAAAATAAAGTTTATACAATTATATTGTGTACCTATCAAATAAAAAATTTAAGATATATATTAACTAATTTATACGTGCACTTAAACCGGTGAACCCATTATTTAAATCATCGGATCAATTTTTATTACATTGGACTATCATTCTCAAATAATGTACTGTTTCAAAACAAAGTCTACGACATTATATTGTGTACCCACTAATTTACACTTACACTATAACCGGTGGACCCATTATTTAAATCATCAGATCTATTATTTGCTAATAAATAAAGCGTCCAAAGTTCCCTTTTTGGCCCGCTGCACAATACACGTCTGCTCATTTCCCTTTTGCACACGTGACAAAGCATCGTATCTGAGGCATAAGGTGATCACGACCGCCGTAGCACTACCGCTTTGCTACATGTCAAATCATATATGGAGATGATAAATTTTGTTAATAACATGAAAAGAAAATTAAAGGTGTGATGTAGCGAGAGAAGAATTAAGCACCGTGGGTTGTGTTATTAAAAAACTTAGCTCCATTTAAGCCGAACCGATAGTTGATTACAGAATAATTATAATGTATTGTAGTATTGCGTTATGTCGTATTGAATTTTGTACTATTTGTTCGTACAAGTGAAAGAAATTATTATATTATAAATGTGAGCACAATATTAACGAATATCACTAGAACTCTTATAAGACAAGGGAGTTTAAGACCCTCTTTTTTTCGACTCCATAGTTTGGATTTTCATTTGCACGCTTTCCAAGTTTCTAAATGGTGTCTTTTTTAAACAACATTTTAACTTTTAGAAGTCAATTCATTCGTTTATACCCTCAAATAGCTATCATGTAAATCAGATAATTCATCAATTTCAATTGTCCTAGACCCTAAGTAGTACATATTTTTTTCATGCGAGTCATGGTGAACAGTAAATTGGGGATCAACGGATACCCAAAATCATAAGATGAGTATGTAAGAGCTACTATGAACAACTGTAAATAGGTGCCAAAATTAATTGCGATTAATTAGATATCTAATGGCTTGCTAGCCATATACTACCTCCGTCCCAAAATAAGTGCAGCCATAAGTTTCCGCGCCCAACTTTGACCGTCCGTTTTATTTGAATTTTTTTTATAATTAGCACTTTTGTTGTTATAAGATGATAAAACATGGATAGTACTTTACTCGTAACTTATGTCTTTAATTTTTTTCAAAAAAATTTTAAATAAGACGAATGGTCAAAGTTGGGCGCTGAAAACCATGGCTGCACTTATTTTGGGACGGAGGTAGTAATTAATTTCTCTCTACATTCATGTATATAAACATTGACGAAGCTAGAATAAATATTACCATATGCCCCACATATATATATTACGCATTTAATATTCTAATTACATGTGTTAAGTCCTTTAAAATTTCTTAAAATACTCTCCGTGGTGCTCTAATAAATTAGAGCAAATATTAAAAATTCTATTGAAAAAAGCAAAGTATATATTACTTAAATCGGTACGCCTAATATTATAAACCGTTAGATTAAATTGATCTTAGAAAAAACTAAATACTACGAGGTCACACCTCTCCTCTCACGGCATAGGTGCGCACCTACATACGTGGGTACATACACTTCCCCTCCCTTTTTTCATTTTCCCATTTGTTCTTTCTTTTTCTTTTTTCATTCATACACTTCCTTTCCTTTTTTACTATATCATGCGCCTTTATGAGACGATTTAATTATAAGAATTTTGAATATATTGCTCTCGCATTTTTCATTTTTGGACATACTACGCGATATGTATATGGATGGATTGTATGATATATAATTAACTAGCAATTTAGTTTGCCTTTAATCTATTTGACAAAGTTTTTTAACAAACAATAATCTTACCTTTCAATAATTAACAATAATATAAGTGCCCAAGCATGCGCGCGGGCCACCTTCCTAGTTAACTAAATGAGAATATTGAAATCCTACTATTACGAGGAAGAGCCTTATAAGAGCTGCCAGGAAACAAACATAGACTGTCCACATCTTGATAGGGATAATAATTGCACTTGTATGATTTGCCAAATTTTATTAGAGGATTTGACTTTATAAATTTTAATTTCTAAATATTAATTGCATTTATTTGCTTTGGTACTGGCAATAAATTAAAGAAACAACAAAAATCATCCGCAGATTAAAAAAAGATTTAAAACTTTAAGTTCTCCAACTTTAAATTCACAACTTTGAGGTTGTTACCTTCCTCTTCTAGATCTGCTTCCGTCGCGGGGCAACGCAGACGCCGAACAGCCACAGCTCGCACGCGATACGGACAGCCAGCCCAAGCGCGAGCAACAACTGATCCCTTGTTGGCTTTGTTGCAAACTGTCCTACTACACCTCCAGAGCAAGGTAATTAGTATAGAGATAATATGTAGCATCATTTTCTGATTTGTAGTATCATAATATCGGGGTACACCATAGGATCGGGATAATATTAGATTTTACAAAGTACATATTTTTATATAAAATATATAATATGTGGTATAAATTAAAGCATATATAATATTGATTTTGATAAATTTAATTGGTTTTTATGTAAACTTAAGCACATTTGTTCACAGTATTTTTAATTCACCATATTTTAAATAATATTTGATGGGATCATAGGGATCGTAGTATCGGATACTATCTAAGATTTCTTAAAATTTGTAAAAATGAAGATTAAGATCAAGATACTAAAAAATTAGGATATCAGATGGGATCATCATTTTGGTTTTATAGGATTGTAGTATCATAAGATACTAGAATACGGATAGAAGAATACGGATAGAGATACTAACAATTTTGCTCCAGAGATACAGATATGCTCAAATTGATTGCGTTTCTGACAATTCCGAGACTCAAATCAACCCGAGTCAGGATCTAACTAGTCATCTCCTTCACCTCGTCCAATTACTCCACGCCAAGCTAGGTTCGTTATTAAGCCCGTACACCCCATACTTCCCATCCATCCATCAATTTATGTTTCCTGGACCTTGACATGTCGATCGCTGCTGCCTCCGACCTTGACGCCTCAACATACGCCTCCAGCGTCCTTCTCCTCGTCACGTATGAGGTTCATCGTCTTCAAGCTAGCGTGGCGACGAGCTTGGCCGCACAGGCTTGGCTCGGATTCAGTAGCGGACGCAGAATTTCAGCGAGAGGTACAGAGTTACTCAAGCAAAAGCATTATCCAATGAGAAAAATATCAAAGTGCTAATATGTATTATTAGCGCAAATAGAAATCATTATTATATATAGAAAAATTATAAAATAGTTAAGGGAAAATGATAATAATCTTGGAAAGGATAATTACTTACAAATGATTGTTTTGATGACTTACCGGTTAGGTACATGTATACCAAACATATTAAATCACATTTGTTTGAAAAAAAAATTGGGGTACAACTGTACACCCATCTCCTAGTGTAGGTACGGCCCTGAGCCCATTGGTGATGATGGATGGGTGCTCGTCATGTGCGGGTGAAATGTATAACATGAGTAAGACTCATCCCATACGCATCCGCCCATGTCTCTCCAAAGAAAAACAAGGCTCATCCAGAATCCCTTCAATCATCCCATCCCATCCATCCTTTTCTCTATCCCAACCTTCCAATCAAATACAAGTTTATAGTTAAAGCCTCATTCTCTTTGCGACACGTGCGGAATATCCTCCCTCCTGTTCTCATCAACAGAGAATTGTGTTTTTTTGATGGCCTGGAAAAACCTGTATAATAAATTGTAATATGCTTTTCTAAATCAGTATCACCACTTATTATTATATGACCACTATCTAGCAATTGGTATATTCTTATTTTTCTGTGCTTACCATTAGCCACAAACTGAAAGTATTTGGTATTGGAATCATCTTCCAACAAGTCCTTTACTTTATCACGTTGGTACCACTTAATCTCCTCATCTTTTAGAAGCATAGCTAATCTATTCAAAAACTGCTTTAAATCTAATTCCTCTTGTGATAGTAAATTTATTATCAGTGTATTACCATAATATCTACACAAATAATAGTGGCAATCGTTGTCGTTGTACCAGGTTGGTGATGGGTGGTAATAGTGGTGTGGTGGTGGTTGTGGTAGGTAGTCAAGGTTACGGATAAAATATACTCTCTATCTTAGGAATCATCAGATATACGGATACGTTGTATCCTCAAGTATAAGAAAGTATCCATTTGAGTTAAGGAAATCAGTGAGTTCTTATGGAGATATTCTTTAAGGATGGGAAATATCAGAGTACTATTCGGAGGGGATAAGGAATGTATCATATCGTAAGGGGTCCGTTGTCTCTGTGTTCTGGAGAGCAAGATGATCTGCGGTATAAACACATACCTGTCAGGGTTATGGACCCACCACATACCATGTCCTATACGGAAACAACCTGCGGATATAGGAGAAGTTACGGATAAGAAAAGACAAGTAGAGTTCTACATGGAAACGACAAGGACTACTCGGATTGTATCCATATTAGGTTTCCCTAGTTCTACTTAGACAAAGGGACACCTATGGGTATAAATATAATACCCCCTAAGAGGAGAGGGGGGAGCCACCACAATCAACAATCTACGGAACAACAAAAGCCACAATGTACAAGCCAGCATACGCCAAGACAAGACGCCGGATATCGACTTCAGGGATAAGCACGGCTAGTCCCCTACGGTGTCTCCGGATACTGTCAGGAGAGACGAAAGCGTTATCTCTGATCTCGCCGGATGCCGATTCGAGGAGGAAGGCTACCCTGTTGTCGACTATGAGTCAGACCTACAGACCGCCATGTGACAACAGTTAGATAGGCTATCCCAAATATTGTACTGGTGTGATTATGGTGAATAAGATCAATACCGGCTTTGCTTAACAGGATATAGAGTTATTACCTGACAATTCAGGGCCCGAACCTGTATAAAAATCCTCGTCTATGTCTCTTTTACCTCAGTCTCGCGTATACCCTAGTACCAACGATCCCCATACTATGCAAATACCGGAATCGCGACATCAAACGTCGACAGATTTATATTGAAAAAAAGATTTATGTGTTGGAGACTTCAGTGCACAAGCGTTGGTTTTCAGGAGAAAAATTGCGTGTTCCAGAGTGCTCTATGTGTGTCGTGTGACTCGTGTCCCAACGAGATCGGAACCATCGTCATCAACAATTTGATCTCGCGAGATCGACCAAGCTTCAGGAAATCGTCGCCGCAGAGAATCAACAATATTCGCTGCATACGGAATCGATTTGATATGAGCCTGTTCTGGATCGGGATCAATCAGTGCTCCATCTTCCTTCGTGCAGAGTTGCTGATCAAGTTCTCCGCCCACGACATCGGCTGGTATGGCTGGTGCAAAAGCATCAGCAGCCCAGGCCGAACACGACGCCGTGTCCGAGCCGAGCACAGTGCAATGCTACATACTGCACGGGGACTCGTTCGAGTACCTATGCCTTTGTATTACTGTGTTCTAATCGGAGATGATCAACAGAGGGTATTTCCCTAATCACGTCACGTGCATATGCACACGCGTGCGAGCATATGACGGGTCATCATGCTCCACAAGACCAACAAACAATCAAGTCTAAGTTTACTGCATACATGTGTCTTCTGCAGTGTGTAGTAGACACTAACAAGGTAATTAGTAGATTAGATTAATCTAATTAATCTACTAATTTCATATATATATCCGGCATATATCTACACAGGTACGCAATATTTTATATAAAATTTATCGTACCTATTTTTTTAGACTTATACAGCATTGTCAGATTTATAATTTATTATGTTTACCTAGAGCATGTTTTTATATAATATCTATTGCGTGAGTGTCCCCGATGTTAAATCGACTACGGTCTAACGCTGGGGGCTTGCTCTATTCTCTTCTGTATGAATCATGTTTGTTTACGGTTTACATAATACCTGATATTTACATCTGCTCGTTATATCCTGATAATACTAGAAGATCCATGCAGTTTTTCGAATACATACTCGATATTATCTGCTATATGTCTTGCCTTCTAGAAAATATTTTTCAGGAACAATTGAGCACTCGAGTAGGTTGTGGTCAAGTACACCGCATTATCGAGAACGATCTCGACGAATGCAGAGTCGTCGCGCCCAACCTGCCAACGAAGACCGACAACCTATCTCACAGCACCGGCCATGGCTGGACTACTCGAGAAAAGGTTGTTAACGGATAATTCCTCGCGAACGCTGTCGGCTTGATCACCCGACATGATTGCGAACGGACATCCGGATATGCTACAAGTTGGGTGTGTAAGTCATGTTGGCCACATGAGATGCACATGTAATAAACCAACTATAGCGCTTCCATTGATGTTCGAGAGATGATTCTACTCACTCGCTGGTTCTCGAACCAGTACGTAGCAAACTTCCATTGGTGTTCGGGAGATGATTCTACTCGCTAGCTGGTTCTCGAACCAGTACGTAGCAATCTCCTGCACCACAAACTTCCATTGGTGTTCGGGAGATGATTCTACTCGCTCGCTGGTTCTCGAACCAGTACGTAGCAATCTCTCGCACCGCAAACTTCTATTGGTGTTCAGGAGATGATTCTACTCGCTCGCTGGTTCTGGAACCAGTACGTAGCAATCTCCCGCACCGCAGCCTCCATTGGTGTTCGAGAGATGATTCTACTCGCTCGCTGGTTCGTGTTCGAGAGATGATTCTACACGTTCGCTGGTCCTCGAACCAGTACGTAGCAATCTCCCGCACCGCAAACCTCCAATGGTGTTCGGGAGATGATTCTACTCGCTCGCTGGTCCTCGAACCAGTACGTAGCAATCTCCCGCACCGCAAACCTCCATTGGTGTTCGGGAGATGATTCTACTCGCTCGCTGGTTCTCGAACCAGTACGTGGCAATCTCTCGCACCGCAACTTCCATTGGTGTTCGAGAGATGATTCTACTCGCTCGCTGGTTCTTGAACCAGTACGTAGGAATCTCCCGCACCGCAAGCTCCATTGGTGTTCGAGAGATGATTGTACTCGCTCGCTGGTCCTCGAACCAGTACGTAGCAATCTCTCGCACCGCAATCTCCATTGGTGTTCGAGATATGATTCTACACGTTCGCTGGTCCTCGAACCAGTACGTAGCAATCTCTCGCACCGCAATCTCCATTGGTGTTTGAGATATGATTCTACACGTTCGCTGGTCCTCGAACCAGTACGTAGCAATCTCTCACACCGCAACCTCAGATGGTCGAGATACGACTACAGCAATAATGCAGCGGTCCTCTTACCACGACTTCAAATGATCGAGAGACACCTACTCACTGGTTCTCAACCAGTCAATCGTAGCGATCTCTCGTACATTTACTTCTAGTGGTTGAGTTACGACTACTACCTGGTTCTTGACCAGAGGTGTAGCGATTCTCCCATTACCTCTACTTCAACAAAGTTGATATCAAGTACACAATATCGCCAAGTGTTTTACCTAGAGATCCCTTACCACAAAGACACCTAGCATTGAAACCTATCCTAATGTCCCTTTACGCCGTCTTGACAAGGCCTCTGAGGAACCTAAGGGAACTTCGGCTGGGGACGCCCAGAGTGGATAAGGCCTTGTCGGATCCTTTAGAGACGAAAGACCATGTAAGATCTGGTCGTGTAAGAGTTCTCGTCGTGCGTATTAACCAAGCCGTGTAATCGGAAATTGGGTTTTCCAACTTCACGGCTGGGGGCTAGGATCAGTGCTTGTTCAAACGAGGCAGGTCAAAGGTCCAAGAGCCTTATCCTCCAAGAACGATTCTCCGACGACAAGGCTGGGGGCTAGGGAGAGTGTATAACTCAACAAACTGACTGATCGAAGTCGATAAAAGAGTAGACGCTCATATACAAAACATTGGTCTGTAAGTTTAATTCATTTTCAGTTTTCCATACATATTATAACATGTCACCCTTTGAGCGTTCGCTCGGGGGGCTATTTCTATCTAATATTCTTATCTGAGTATTGATTTCAGGAAAATTCTATTTGACATTATCGAAGACTTCATGTATCTATTGTTCTACACCAAAATCGACTAAGGCGAGTACGACAAATGTTGACAAGACTTCGTTGCAGATTTTACGCCTTCTCGATCATTCGAGAAAGGTTGGTGGATCTCGGCAAGGAATACGGAATGAAAAGATGGTGTACCCGCCGAGATAAAATTTCTTGACTTCAATCCAAATTCTCGATTACAGCAAGACGGGAGACTTAATTGTATGCTCTGTACTTTCTTGGTTGACGTCGGAGATTGACTCAGACAAACCCTTTAGGTGCCCGTACGAGGCTAATAAAGGAAGTCTAACATTATCTCTGAACTCACCGAGAACGGTCACGTGAGCTCGATAACAGTTACTCCAAGGTCTGCAGTTGAGAATATGAACTCGCTCATTTGCATTAAAGTCGGGGGCTACTGTCAGGGTTATGGATACCACATACCTAATAGTAGTTGACTAAATCTCGGCAGGACCCACCACATACCATGTTCTATACGGAGACAACCTGCAGATATAGGAGGAGTTCCGGATAAGGAAAGACAACCAGAGTTCTACATGGAAACGACAAGGACTACTCGGATTGTATCCATATTGGTTTCCCTAGTTCTACTTGAACAAAGGGACACCTATGGGTATAAATACAAGACCCCCTATGAGGAGAGGGGACATACCCACCATAGACGACACGGAACATAGATCAAGACAGAAGATCAACATACAAGCTTACATACGCCAAGACAAGCCGCCGGATATCGACATCAGAGATATGCCTGGATCGACCCTATCCGGTACCTACAGAGGCCGGCTATAGGGATCTAGCGCTGTCTTTGATCTCGCCGGGCACGAACTCGAGAAGGAAGACTACCCTGTTATCGACTACAAGTCAGACCTTCAGACCACCATGTCGACAACAATTAGATAGGCTACCCCAAATATTGTACTGGTGTGATTATGATGAATAAGAGCAACGACCGTCTTTGGCTAACAGGATGTAAGGTTATTAACTGACAATTCAGGGGCCCGAACCTATATAAAAATCCTCGTCTCCGTCTCTTTTACCTCAGTCTCGCATATACCCTAGTACCAACGATCCATATACTATGCAAATACCGGAATCGCGACATCAAACGTCGACAATACCCCCAGGGAGGTACAGGGCATCTAATCTTAGTATAAGACACTCGCCACCACAAGCAATCTGAAGAACTTGAAGCCTGCTCGCTGATAGATCTCGTCACGAGTACTTCTTAACAAGGATCTCGTCAGTAATCTCGAAATTCAGTTGTTCTCTTTTATACTCTGTAGTTTTCTCTATAATCCCATATAAACTGGATTAGAGCTATTACCTTACGAGATGTCTGAACCGGTATAATCCTTGCTTTTTTGTGTGCTTGATGTCGTATCATGTAGATCCTCGTATCAATGTACCCCAATACTCTCAGAAAACGGTTCATGGGTATCCCCGTCGAAAGTAATGGTAGGCTCTGTTAGTAATGGTGGCATTGGTAGTATTCGTTTGTTGTCGTAGTAGTGGTGGTAGCGGTAACTGTAAAAGGATTTTCTTAAGAGGATTTCACTTTATAAATTTTAATTTCTAAATCTTAATTGCATTCATTTGGTTTGGCACTGGCAACTATAATATTTAAAGAAACAAGAAAAATCATCCAAAGATAAAAAAAATATTTAAAATTTTTAATTTTCCAACTTTAAATTCACAACTTTGAGGTTGTTACCTTCCTCTTGCTCACGCGTGATACGGCCAGCCAGCCCAAGCGCGAGCCACAATTGATCCCTTGTTGGCTTTGTTGCAAACTGCCCTATTATGCCTACAGAGCAAGCTAATCAGTATCGAGATACTAGGTATGATTGTTTTCCGATTTGTAGTATCATAGTATCGGAATAGTACCATACGATCAAGATACTATCAGATTATCGAAAGTACATATTTATATTGTATAAATCAAAGCATATAATATTAATTTTGATAAATATAATTGGTCTTTATGTAAACTTAAGCATATTTGTTCACATTATTTTCAATCCACCTTATTTTAAATAATATTTGGTGGGATCGTAGTATCAGGATACTATCTAAGATTTCGTAGGATTGTGTAAAAATGAATAGTATAATAATTAATCGAATATTACGAAAATTAGAATACTAGGTGAGAACAGCGGAGGAGAAAAAAGCGTTCATCAATCAATTGCACAAGAAAAAGAGGGTCTAGGTAGCAATGTACTTGGGGAAAGCGATGCTCACGCACCAAGACAAAAATGCCCTAATGGTCCCTTCCACTTTGCCGTAAGTGTTACTTCCATACTACTGTTTCCATAATACAACATCACCTGTAATTCTCTGCAGCGACCACTACATACTATTTCTAGTATATCCGTGGGACCACTTGGTCGTCGTGCTTGATCCGGCACATTATGCCGAGAAGACATTCACGGAATTCCTTGTGTTGTTGAACTTGTAAGTATTGTTATACACTACGCAATAACTATTGGCTCTTGTACTCACAATTGACTCAAACAAAATTTTTGGCTACATAGAGCACACAAGTATTACAAAGACCAAAGCGGACGAGTAAAGGATGCCAGTAAGAGTAAGCTTCTCGTGAAGACACGATGGCCGGTAATGAATGGTATGTCCGCTATAGTAACATTTTTTATACTTGTTAGATTGAAATATTGACGTATACAGAATTTTCAACACAGTGTTGCAAGCAACCACCAGGCACTAACTTATGTGGATACTACATGTGCGAGATGCTTCAAATTAATGGGAGGTACACAATAGAGTTTGCAGATATGAGTCTAGAAAATATCGTGTACACATTAACATATTCAATAATTTAATTTCCCTAACTTTCAATATGTATTTTTCTTAAACAGATCATGTCAATTCCATGGGTAGCAAACCTGTTCGACAAAAAAAACCATTCTCAACTTGTGTGCAGATATTTGTCGTTACATCCGCCACGATGTTTGTAACCATTTGGGCGAATTCTACGATCCGGAGAGCGACCTTGCAAAGAATGACGCTTTCAAACGCCTAAGAGAGTGGGAGAAAGAATTTACGTGAAAAAACAATTTAGAGACATAAATTGTATTTGGTTTTGAATTATTGTAAATTCCAAGACAATAATTATATATATATGTGTGTATGTGTATATGTCTATTACATATTTTATGTGAATGTGTGCATTCTACTTTCTTATTTATATCATAATGTGATTTCTTAATTCGTGCGACTAATGACAACCCTGATATGTAGAACGCGTACCATTTGATAATCCGGTATTGCTACCGGTTGAGATAGGACGAGATACTCCCAAACGCCTAGGTTATTGTATATAGTGCCGCACGGGATAATACATCTTCCCGTGCGGTTGGGTCAATCGCATGCGAAAATTTGATTATCGCAGACCTTCTCGGGCGGGCGTGCCGGCCTTCCGCACAGGAAGATGCTTTTCGGTCCACACGCAAAAACCCTTTCTATAGTAGGATAAGATCAGTATCGTTTCTGTTATTTTGGTTTTGTAGGATAGTACGATACCTCACATCCATCCATCAATTTATGTTTACTGGACCATGACATGTCGATCGCTGCTGCCTCCGACCTTGACGCCTCAACCTACGCCTCCAGCAGCCTTCTCCTCGTGACGTACGAGTTTCGCGTCACGAGGTTCATCATCTTCAAGCGTTGTGACGAGCTGGGCCGCACAGGCTTGGCTCCGATTCAGTAGCGGACGCAGGATTTCAGCGAGAGATGCAGAGTTACTGAAGCAAGAATTATCCAATGACAAAAATATTGAAGTGCTAGTATGTGTTATTAGCTCAAACAAAAATCATTATTATAGAAAAATTATAAAACATCTAAGGGAAAAAGAATGATAATAATCTTGAAAAAGATAATTTTGTACTTACAAATGATTGTTTTGATAACTAACCGGCTGGGTACACATATACCAAACATATTAAATCACATTTGTTTGAAAAAAAATTGGGGTAAGCTCCTGAGCCCATTGGTGATGGATGGGTGTTTGTCATGTGATGATGAAATGCAGGACATATGAGTATGACTCATCCCATCCGCGCGTCCACCCAAGGCTCATCAAAGAAAAATCCCTTCAATCATCCCATCCATCCTTTTCTCTCCAATCAAATAAGGCCTATCCCAACGACCTTCCAACCAAATACAAGACAATAACATCTCATCATTTCCCACTTTATGTTGAAATCAAACATATATATACCTAGGATACACATGAACCTTACAAAAGCTCCTGATGTTATCTGTTTGTTCCTTAACTATATGTAGTACTATAGTTCTCACTCCATGCTATTGGCCTCGTCTACAGTAGTTCACTGTCATTAGCCCATCTAAAGCCCAATCAATCCATCTGTGGCTGGTGCTCTCTCTTCTGTCCGTATGCTAGCTTCGAAAGAACTACACTAATATTGTCTTGTTGCCTAATGGAATGAGATTGCAAATTAAACTTGCATTATTTGGATGGACTTTAAGTTCAAGGTTATCAGTGTGTTACTATAATATCTACACAAATAATAGTGGAAATTGTTGTTGTTGTACTAGGTTGATCATGGGTCCTAGTAGTGGTGTGATGGTGGTGGTGGTAGGTAATGGTAGGTTATTGCAGCAATGGCGGCATTGGTAGTATTCGTTTGTCGTCATAGTAGTATAGCAGTAGCGGTAGCCATAAAAGTAATAATATTATCTATTAGTTTAAAAATATAATTACTTCTCCACCTATTTTCTCATCTTAACTAATCCCAATTATATACTATTTAATTTCTCAACTTACTTTTTTTCATCTCACTACTACAGACAAGATTTTTTCGTGCGGTGGTCCGGCCTATTTGCACCCAGGTGTCTGTGAAAATCATTATTTTCACGTGCGGGTGGGCCGACCGCACAGGATAATCGATTATCCCGTGCGGTCGTGTTATACCACCCGTACGGAAAAAAAACCAAAAATAAAAAAAAACAAGAAAATCGCCGCCGGCCGCCGGACCGCACCCACCCGGCCGCCGCCGAGCCCGCCATCGTCGTCGCTGTTGAGCCCGCCCGCCGCCGCCATAGTTGTGCCGGCCGCCACCGCCGCCAGATCCGCTGCCTTGACGATGCACGTGATGACTAGGAGGAGGACGACGAGCGCACGACGGAACCTTGCCTTGCCTTGCCGGAGCGCACGACGTCTGTTGCCTTGCCTTGCCTTGACGTAGCCGAGCGCACAACGAGGACGACGACCAAGAGGAGGGGAAGCCTGGCCGCCGCCGCTACTGCCGCCTCGCTACTCGCCGCCGCGCCCGGCCACCGCCGTCGCCCAGGCCGCCGCCATCGCCGGCCCAACAGAGGGGAATGGGAGGAGGGGAGGGGGAGGAGGAGGGGAAGCCGGCCAGGAAGGTGTGGGGGAGGAGGTGGGAAGCCGGCCGGGTGTGTGGCTGGGAGAGGAGTAAAAGGAAGAGATAAGGTAGAGAGAGAGAGAGGGGAGTGGTTGAGGGAGAATAAAAGGGAAAAAGGAAGAGAGAGATGGGAAAATTTTGAAGTGGGTGAGAGGGAAAGGACGGAGGATTATCCCGTGCGGTTGGATTAGGACGTCCACACGGGAAAATCGATTTTCCCGTGCGGGCGACAGCCCAGCGCTGGTCCCCCTATTTTTTCGTGTAGTTCCACTTACGGACCGCATGTAAACAAAAGGGGGGGCGTCCAGGAAAATCAATCCTGTAGTAGTGTCTTAAACCAATCACAATCATTCCCTATTTAATTTCAGATACTTTTTATAAATCCGTCTTATATTTTAGGATAAATGACACATTTTATTCGGGAATACATTACACAAATTACACATTACACAATATTCTTTGCTATAGCATGTAGGGGGGTCGCCATAGACAGTGTTATTCCAAACTTTTCTGCCATGTCTACGCCACCGTTCTTCTTCACTACTTCAGGCAGTGTCCACTGAAACTGATGAACTAGCGAGGCAAGCATAACATGCAGCATTCTATTTGCTACCGGATATCCGAGGCAGAAACGTCGTCCGGCACTGAATGGAATAAGTTCCATGTTGGTACTACCTGATGACAAACTGATCTCCTTTTGTAGGAATCTCTCTGGTATAAACTTGTCTGGTTCAATCCAAACCTCTGAATTCTGATGAATTGCCCATGTATTTACTATCACAGTGGTTTCTTTGGGGATTTTATACCCTTGTATTTCAACTGGGACGGCTGCTTTGTACATTAGCAGTGGTATGGCTGGATGTAGCCTGTGTGTTTCCTTGATGACTGCTTGAAGATAGGGAAGTTGGTCGATGTCTTCTTCATCTATGCAAGTTTTTGAGCCAATGACCTTTTTGAGCTCTTCTTGTAATTTTGTCATAGTTTGAGGATTCTGCAGTAGCTCGGCCATTGCCCACTCTATTACAGCTGAGCTTGTTTCACTGCCCGCCATTAGTAAATCCTGAAATTGGTTAAGCAATGTAAGTAATTTAGATAAATCGAATATCTTAACCAAAAAGTCAATCTTTACAGAATTCAATCTTAAAATATATGGTTATTTGCTACTGAACACCACGTACATTAATCAAAATATTCATTTTCGATTGAATAGGAGAGCAAAAATAGTGCGAAAGGACAAATATGCCACCGGCCTTGGTCATTTCGCTAGCTAGTACATTTGTCCTTTCATACTATTTATCTCTCTTTTATTTAATAAAAATGAATATTTTAACCAACATGATGTCCCTAGTAGTAAATAACCATACTTTGAAAGTATCTTTCCCAAAGATCAACTTTTAGTGTCCAAAAGCTAAAACCACTTAGGAGCCGTACGTGATGTCCTCCCGTAAAATTTGCCTTTAAATAAATGTGTAAATACCACCAAACTTATATTGAAAACACACCCACGTGCAAACAGACCAACCCAGAGAAAATATTTAAAGCCTAACAAAAACCTAGGCAGATGATTATAGAAATCACCTTATGCATAAAATATAGTTTGTTCTAAAGTGTTTTCGCTCCTTCAATCTTTATTTTTCATGTACCTAAATAGTTGTAAAAAATTTTGGAAAATAACTTTGTTAGAGATAACTCTAGCCGTGGTCACTGGGCTTCCGTCCACCCATTATGTTTTAGTGACTACGAAGTCTAATTAATGAAAAGTAGCCACAAACTGTCATGCCATGATTATTACTATCTTCTATAACAATCACGTTGTTTATTGCTCAGTAGCATTTTTTTGCCTCTTTGTAAAACATATGTGCATGCGGTGAGAAAAGTTACTTTTGGGCGTGGTTTTTCTGTTCTGAAAGGGTGATGAATTATCCAACTTTTTATAATATGTTAAGATACAATAATCGAACAGATTAACTATTATAAAGTTGTAAAGTAATTGGAAAAACATCCTTAACAAACCTATACTCCTTTTTTAAAATAGATGATGTGGCTACCTTTTTATATGATATTTAACCATTCGTTTTATTAAAAATAAATAAATATTATTTTATTATGACATGTTAATTATGTATTAAAGAAATTTTAGATATGATTTATATTTTAGAATATTTATACTAAAATTTCAAAATATGGCATACAGTCAAAATATAATTAAAAGTAAACTGTATAATCTGGTAAAAAACTGAGATATATAGGATACATATACTTACGGCCATAAATGCTCTTATCACACCCCGGTTCATGGTGAGGCTGCTGTCGTCATTCTGCTCCTCTTTCTCCGACATGTCCAGCATCACATCAAGCAGGTCCTTCTCCTTCTCCCCGTGCGCGGCGCCGCAGCCACCGGCCGTTTCCCGGCCACGCATCCGCCGTTCGACATGGCCGTCGATCAGTTGGTACATCCACGTGATGTGCCTCGCCGTCCTTCGCCGCAGGCCCTGCAGATCGGCCATGGCCACCACCGGGAAGAACTCCGACACGTTGGGCGTCATCGTCAGCAGCGCGAACTCCCGCGCCGCGTCGCGGAACCGGCACGACGTCGCGGCGTCGATGCCCGCCGAGAACAGCGCCCCGAACAGTAGGCTCGCCATGGCCGCGAACGCCGCCCTCCCGACGTCGACCACCGCCGCGCCGCCTCCGCCGGACGCCGCAGCCAGCTCCGCCACGTGGCGGAGGAGGCCGCGCACGGCGTCTCGGCGCAGCGGGCGCTGCTCCTCGACCCGCCGTGGCGAGAACAGCTGCTCGGCGCCGAGCCGGCGCAGCGCGCGCCACCGGTGGTGGCGCGTCGGGAACGCGAAGATGGAGTTGCCGTCGTGCCCGTCGGTGCTCCACGCGTCCGGCGTGCCCCGGTCGGTGATGCTGGCGCCGTGCCTGTGCAGGACGTCGCGCGCCGTGGCCGGCGAGGAGGCCACGACGGCGAGCATCGTGCCCAGGCGGAGCGTCACCAGCGGGCCGTACCGCTCGGCGACGCACGCCAACGAGCGGTGCGGGAGCTCACCGGCGACGTCGAGGAGGTTGCCGATGACCGGAAGCGGCCTCGGGCCCGGTGGAAGACGGCGGCGAGCGTCTGAGAGAAGCTGGAAGACATGGGAGCAGAGCAGCAAGAGTGCAAGTGAACAGATGCATCCGATGAAGATGGCCATTGATGAACGCTGGACTTTGGAGAATGAATGAACCTGTACTGCCGATCGATCTCGATCCATATGGAAATATAAAAGCATTACCCGTTGAAGAGTATGCGTTTTATGATTTGATGTGAAGTGACACCGTGACAGAAATTAAGAGGACAATAATTTAACTGAACATTTTCGCTTGAGTCGTGTACTAGGCTTTCATCTGTTGGCCTCTTTTGATGGAGAAGCTAGCAGCCATTCAAGAATTCTTTAGCTTTGGTTCATCCGTTGCTTTCCATTATGTCCTTGCATGGTAATACATGGGTTTCTTTTCCTGCTAGTTGATACTCCATTCGTATTTTAATGTATGACGCCATTGACTTTTTATTAACGTTTGACCATTCGTCTTATTCAAAAAATTTATGTAATTATCATTTATTTTATCGTGACTTTATGTTATTATCAAATATTTTTTAAGCATGACATAAATATTTTTATATTTACATAAAAATTTTGAATAAGATGAATAGTCAAATGTTGTTCGAAAAGTTAACGGCGTCATATATTAAAATACGGAGGGAGTAATAACCTTCATTCAACAAAAAAATCCCTCCTTGCCCCCTCAGTGTCTTGCAGATTTTGGACCCTTCAATAGTCAACACCTTTACCTTACCTCCCGCTCCGATGATCTCGTTGATCTCCGGCGGCGGCAACGGCGTAGGGAAGAAGAAGAGGGCACAGGGGAATTATTCCTAACTTCTCCAACGAATCAAAACAATCCAATTAATGGCTCAATATTCCTAAAATTTTAGAGGGAATTTTCTATCAAATGTAGAGTAGGCAGTCTTTTTCTTTTTCACATACCTTCTTTTCCTCTGCCGATTTTGTATAATGTTTGTGTTCATTTCTAGCTATATGCAGAAGCCATGAGTTACACTTCTTAAACCAAGACAACGCCACAGTTGGTTGATGTAGCAATTTCAAATTAGATTTGGAGATAGAAGGACAAACAAATAACAGAAGAATCTATAGAGTTCATTTGGAACAGACGAAGAGGAACGATATATTAAAAAAGAGAAACTTTCTCATGTACACCAGAGTTTGGTTCAATTCCATCTACGTCCATGAGTAACAGACCGTCTTGGCCTCTCGGTTTCTGTGATGAACTGATAATGCACGTGATTACCTGTTAGCTAGGACTGTTCATCGTTTAGTTAATTTTGTACAATTTGTGCTAAACAGAAGAATTAATGTGACATACTATTACTTGGTATTACGAGAAATGTGAATAATGGATGGTTCTCATTATTTAGCTCTAGGACTTTGCTCCAGATAGTACTGGTTCTTCTGCATATGGTTGCTTACCACTTTAATTTGCAAGAAGTTTTGGAAGCTGCCTATGCCTTAAAAAAATTATCCGTTTAATTGCTTGGAGATTTATGAATGTTGGGAAACTTTTTTTTAGCAAAGGGCACAGCTTCATTTTCATTAATAGAAATGATTCGATGAGAAACAGAATGGAAAAACAAAAGAAAGCACAAACAAAAGAAAGCACCCCATACATGTATGTATGTATGTGTGTGTATATATACATATATTCCTCTGAAGGGGACTATTTCTCGAGATGAGAATGACATCTCATTCTCTGCTCCACTATTCATGTTCTGGCAAGACAACGTAGAATAAAACAACTTTTCCCAACACAAAGTTTATCTAAATTGTCAGCTTTTTTTTCTAGGCACCTTGAACCTAAAAAACTCAAGGGGCACTCTCAAAACAACATAAAACCAGCTTTCATTCCATCTTCTCGACACTTAGAGTCGATTGTTGGTAGCCCTCATGCCAACACGGTTGTGTCTTCGATGGTACTTCTCCTAACATAGCTGAAGACTTGCTGTTTGCAAGAGAAGAGTTGTATGAATAGGGTTTGGCCGGGCCTAAGGGCATTCTTGTCCTCATGCCGAACAGTAAATAGTGTTTGCTTGTAATAGGTTGAAGTTGTCTTTTGGTCTCGTGTAAGGTCTATTGTGTGTGTTGTAAGGGTTCTTATCCTCTTCTTTCTTCTCCTTAATATAATGATAAGTAGCTCTCCTGCGTATTAAAAAAACGTTTTTGGGATCTCTCTAGCTAAACTTGGACTTGAAGATCTTACTTGTGACTTGTCTGAGCAGTCAGCTCGCCCTAGCACAATCTTCCTTGCTTTCCACAATTCAAGGGAACCTATAATTGATAAAATGTACAGACATGTTGTATATATGTGAAATTGATTAAAGGGAGATATGGAACACACTATACACCACAACATCAAATAGGAAGCGTTGTCATGCGCATGGGTTCCATGCCTTTGAAACATACCTTCATGGTTTATCATATATATATAGTTATGGATGGAAGGCATCCTTCGAAACCTCTGCAACTTTTCTATCCAAGATAACACAGCTGTGGCAGATAAATGCTACTGTTTTGCAGCGCCATGTTTACACCATCATCATCTTGTTGCTGCCATCAGCCATCATATTTCACAAGATATAGTAGGGAAACAGTAGGGTGGCACCACATCAAACAAAGGAGCAGTGCAATGAATATACAAAACGTAAATAACAATTAAACATGATACATATACGTACTATGTTGTACGAAATTTGAACAATTGACAACTTCACGTACTGATGGGAGAAATCTACACTGGTGGAGAAAGGGGCTTTACTCCTGGTTCGTAACCCCCCTATAGTCCCGGTTTTCAAATCGGGACTACCAATCCGGGACTAAAGATCACTATCTTTAGTCCCGGGTGAAAAAACCGGGAGTAAAAATCCATTTTTAGTCCCGGTTGGTGTTACCAACCGGGACTAAAGATAGAGCCTTTTTAGTCCCGGTTGGTAGAGCTAGACTAGCTAGATCCGGTTGCTCCATTATTATTTTCTTTTCTTCATTATATTGATTTCACCCCATCCCCTTCCCAAAATCCCAAATAAATTATCCCCAAATCCTCAACTCCCCAAATCGATACATCACAGATACATCACAAATTTTACAAAATTCATCATAGATACATCACATTCACATCACACACAAATCAAATACACAGATCTGAATCACAAATTCTAAAAAGAAGAAGAAAAAAAAAGCCCGTTGCCACTGCCGCGCCGGCCGCCAGCCGCCGGCCGCCGGAGCGCCGCCCGCCGCGAGGCCGCCTGGCCCTTCGCCGCACCGCCCGCCACCGCACCGCCCAACGCCGCGCCGCCCCCAACCACCGCGCCACCCGGGCCGCAGCACCGCTCGGCCACCGCGCTGCCCGCGAGGCCGCCTGGGCCGCTGCGCCGCCCGGCCACCGCGCTGCCCACGAGGCCGCCCGGGCCTCCGCGCCGCCGGCCGCCAGGCCCTCCGCCCGCCGGCGCTGGTAGAGGAGAAAGAGGAAAAGGAGGAGAGAAGTTAAAAGGAGAGGAGGAAGAAGAGGAAGAGATATGGAGGAAGAGATAAGGCCAGGGAGGAGATAGAATATATTAACTGCTCCTCCTCCTCCTCGATCTGGTCTCGTACTCTTCGCCGCCCATGTTGCGCATGCCGATCTTTTATTCCGGTTGGTGTTACCAACCGGGACTAAAGATCTATCTTTAGTCCCGGTTGGTAACACTAACCGGGACTAAAGATAATAGAGATCTTTAGTCCCGGTTAGTGTTACCAACCGGGACTAAAGATAGATCTTTAGTCCCGGTTGGTAACACCAACCGGGACTAAAGATAAAAAAAAACTCTATCCTTTTGAACCGGGACTAAAGATATCTTTAGTCCCGGTTTTTATTGCAACCGGGACTATTGTGTATTTTGGCCGACCGACCAAAGATGGTTTCTCCACCAGTGCTAGTTATCTTTTCTGTGCATATTTTTGAAGGTAATTAATTACTATACGTGTTCACTCTATATATCAAGCCATATGCATGTAGGAAGTTCAATGTTGGTTCAGTATCTATATATTCACAGATGAACCAAAATCTTTTGCCTCCATCCATTAAAAACAATATAATCCACAAGATTTTTTTAAAAAAGGAGTCTGCAGTGAAAAAAAAAAGTGAAGTAATGAATGGTAGTGGAAAAAAAATATCATGAAGATAACTTTGATATACTTTAACCAACATAGATCATAGAGGCTGAATTGGAAATCAATAGGAAAAATAAGCTAGATGAGATGCAATAACCAGATTTTCATGCGTCCAAAAATCCACCTTGATTTCATACATGAGTCTCACAACAGAAGTTACGCATGCAGTCATTGAACAACAAAAATCATCTAAGAGAGTACAACGAGTACAAAGTCATTGCAACAAACATATTACATGTATTATTTGTATCAAACAGGTTCAAATTTAACGAAGCAAAAAATCACAAGGCATCCAATCCCTAAAAACTCCATTGCACCTTCATCATTAATCTTCAGCGACATTTGTTGTAGCATGTCAACCCTGTTTTGCTGTTTCTTCACTGCCTTCTGAAAAGAAGTGATGAGAAATAGTGTGATCAGTATATATGTTGCACTCAACAAGCAATTTAATTAAAACTATACAGTTATATTTAATTCTGCAGAAACTTTGTCAAGGATGTTCTATCAGACGACACATGTTACTCGAGCTACAGCAAACTTTTTCAGTAGGGTAAAACTCCCACAAACAGTAAATAATGGAATATTCATATATATTGCAGTCGCAATATGCTTTAACAAATACGGTTTTATATGTTTTCTTATTTGCAAGGGAGTTTTATGTACATTCATATTCCTAGATCAGATTAACTGAGTCCCAAAAGTACCATTGAGCTAAGTTTTGTTACATATTTACAGCAAATAAAATAACTATTTCTGAAACAGAATGGCCACATGTATCTTATAGTAATCTCTAAATTAATGTAAAAATGGCTCAACGGACAATGATTGAAGCATAACCGCACAGAAAGCTAAAAGGTTCAGCTAAATAACAATAATTCACATGTGCTACTGATTCATACAAAAAGCTAGTATTATCACTATATATTATGTTCCTAATTGATTTCTGATAAATCCTGTACATTTCTATATGTTCCTTTGACATCCCAGAACATATATATTTAACAGTTACTTTAGGCATTTCCAATAAGTTAACTGCAATAATCCAAATTGTGTGAACATACTGAAGGTAAAATGGATTTCAAGATTATAGCATTAGTAATGATATGATTATATGGGTTCAGTTGAATGCAAACAAATACAAATTCTTAACTGCTTTGTGCGCGCTTCAGAAATGAAATGGAGAATTTTGTATAAATAATCCATAAAACATTATGTTTGAATGGTAGAAAGCAAGGATAATATATAAACATATATACCTGCGGGAGTTGCGAGTTGGGACATAGAAGGATGCGTATGGGTGCACCATCTCAATATCTCGAGTTTCTTCACAGACCTTCTTAAGCTCCATGGATCCTGGACAGAACATAAAGATCCCGAGCATCGTCCAAAGGAACACTGCGTCGCCCTCCTCAGCGACGCCGATGATCTTCACCGGTGGCAACAGCGGGAACCGAGCATCAGAGCTAGGCAATCAACAACAATGCCATTGTCAGATACCCGGATCACATGATTGAAGTTAAACTCAACCAATCTGGGGTTACTATACTTTTTTTTTTCTTTGGCTCGATTTGGGGCTATACTAGCTATACATATATACACAAACAAAGAGAAAAACAGTGGCAGACACAGGGGTTCCCGGGTATTTCTAGGAAGAATACCCAAAAATTTGTGAAATAAAATTAATATATATAGGTATATCACACATGTATATATTTCGTTCGATCTAATACTTCATTCTAATTCTTTTGTCAACAAATTTATTTTTTTATTGCTGGCTCACCCAATTCTAATCCAATAGCTAACTACCTCAAGTCCCTTAACTCTATCCCACTAAACACAATGGACGGTATATTTCCTGTGTCTGCCAATGGACAAAAACATACAGTACAGTGGTTCTTAATTTCAGATTCACAGTTATAATAAGTTTATAACATAGCACATATTCAAAAGTTCCCAAATTTTTAGCAAAAGAGATTTCTTTATCAAGGTAACAAAACAACTAAAAGTTTGCCAATTTCACGAAATTTCCAACAAAATATCAAAGAACCCATTGGTTTTTTTCAGACCTGGGCAACGGTGCCGATGGGAGATCACGAAGAAGCCCCATGTCGGAGAGCTCAACGGTGCTACGCAGCACCCAGCCTCCGGCCTCCCGCGCCCACAGCCGGACGGTGAGCTCCAGCGCCCCGACGAGGCCGAGCACGCCGTCGCCGCGCGTCTTCATCAGCCGGGCGTTGCCGCAGCGCGGCGGCCGCTGGAACGTGGCCATCGTCCAGTGCTCGACGTCGAACGCGAGGACGAGGTAGCTGTACGCCGAGAGGTACGCCGTGCTCCCCACCACGGCGGACGGCTCGCCGCGGAGGTCGATGCCCCGCGGCAGGTCGACGAACACCTGCGGCGCCGTGGTCCACCTGCCGGTGCGCGACAAGAACGCCGCGCCGAACAGGCGGCCGCCGTCGGTGACGGTGGTGTACACGGCGGCCACGCGGAACGGCCCGTCGGCGTCGGCGTCGTCGTCGTCGCAGATCAGCGTGGCGTTGCATCGGATGGAGTGATGGAGATGGAGTCGTTTATGGGATGCCGCCTTGACGAGGCAGCGCTTGCCGGTGATGGGGTTGTAGACGAGGAAGTAGCAGGAGAATCTGCAGCAGCCGAGCAGGACGCGGCCGCCGCGGCAGTCGAGCACCGTCCATGCGTCGCCGGGGTTTACGTGGGTGTGGCAGCAGGGGACACCCTGGCGGCTTACCGACGGCGGAACGGACAGGGCGAGGGGGCCGGCGCCGGCGCAGACGAAGCGGGCGCCGCCGGGCGCGCCGCCGAAGACGACGGTGTTGTGGAAGAACCCCGCCGTGGCGGGCACCCCGCCGTGGAGCTCGCGGTGGCGGCGGAGGAAGGCCGCGTCGCGCACGACGCGGCGCCACTCCGGGCACACGGCGGAGGCGCGGGCGAGCGCCTGGGGAAGCGCAGGGAGGCGCACCATGATCTCCAGATGGAGCTCGTCGGGCACGGTGGCGGCGGCGGCGGCGGCGAGCGGTCGGCTCAGCGACATGGCGGCTGGCGCGCGCGCGCGACGGCGGCGTGGATGGAATGGATCAGAGCTGAGATCTCCCGGCGGCGCGCGGCTGCGAGATCGGAAATGGGGAATTAGGGTTTGGGGATTGGATTGAAGGCGGCTGCTCGCTGAAGGCGGAAAATGCGGACAAGCGGCGAGGTAGCGATGCTCTCCAGTGACCTGACGCGTTCTTCGTCAGCTTGTCAGTAACTGTTCTTCAGTGAGACTTTTACGCAAAACACCCCGGTTTTTTCTTTTTTTTTTTTTACTCATTTTCTCGCACCATTTGTCTCGTGTGTATTTGCAGTTACCTCGGCAAGGCAGAGAGAAAAAGAAAGTAACCGAATTTTCTTCAGGTAAATTAGAAAACATTTCGGCTATATATTGATCCATGCTATTAGTTTTTAAAGAGTTCTTAATTTGCAATATTGTTTTCCCTAAAAGGGATTTGTTACATTTTAGGCGTCTGAAATTTTATAAATTTTCCGTCACCTAAAGTTTCATATGGCTAAGCTAAACTATGTTTGCAAAACTATGCAATGTACAATTTTGGTCTATTTTAACTACAAAGTTATCATTATGTATATGGTTTTACATTTTTTTTAATCAAGGGACAATTGTGTCCATGCCTCTGCTTTGAACCTCCATTGTTGCTTTGCCCTCACTTTTTAAGGTTTGTAATTTACACCGTTTTCTGAAAACGAAGAAGACATTTGCCAACACTTTAGACAGTTGTTAGGTATGTCCCACGAAATTGAGTTAAATAAATAGGAACGAAAATAGAAAAATGATTTATGAAATATAGGTTTACTCTTCTACCCTTGTAGTAAAAGAAAAGGTTACCCCAACCATCCCGTTGTGTTCCCTGCCACAGCTTTCACCATAAAACCCCTAGGCAGGCAACGGCTAATCCGGCAAGACCACGCGGCGGGCACGGCGGCGGCATTCCAGTGCGTTGAGGCATGCCGTTGTGGCGGGGGTGGATTCGTCATTCCGGTGCATCGATGCAACTATGTGAGGCTGGCGGCCACAGTGTTTTTAGCACCTCAGCACGCGAGAATCATGCAATGCAGCGGAGAGGGTGGTTTCAATGTACCGACGTTGCTGGATGTGTGAAAGAAGGCAGGTGGCTCGGTAGCATAAGGCAAGACCATGTTCATGCCAGCACCGTACCACCTCACGGCCACCGGCCTCAGCTCATCCTCAATCCCTCCCCCTAGCACTCTCCTCTTCCTGCCGCCTCCCCGCAGCACTTTAGCATAATGATCGCCTTCTTCCTCAAAGGCGACAACATCTTTGGAGGGAAGGAGCAGGGACAGGAGGTGGAGGGAGCGTGAAAAGAAGAATAGGCTAATGTAAAAATGGGAGGTAGGAGGAAGACCCGACGAGATGGAGGGCCATGGCGAGCGAGACAGCGGAGGGAGCGTGAAAAGAAGAAGAGGCCAATGTGAAAACGGGAGGTTGAAGGAGGAAGACCCGACGAGGTGGAGGGCCATGGCGAGCGAGACAGCGATGGAGTTGGGGGTTGTCTTGAGGGAGTGGAGGGCGATGGCAAGGACGTGGGATGGGTCGGGGCAGCTTGAGGCATGTGAGGCACTTGTTGAACGGTGGCAGGATGGCCTCAAGGTGGGAGAAGGTTGCGAGGAGGTCCTTGGTCCTCTTCAGCGCCTTGAAGGCCTCCTCCACGACGGTCACAGCAATAGCAACGGTGAGCGGGGGAAGAAGTGGCGGAGGGGCGGATGAGATGACGGGGAGGGTTCGATGTAGGAAATCCTATAAATTGAGCACATTCTATCAAAATTTTAACAAAATTCAATTCAAGTACCATCAAAATTTTACTTGTGGTAGTATTTGTCATTTTTTTTGGCAAAAGTAAAAAAATGCTCATATTTGAATTATTTAACACAATCTTACTTCATATCATTCAAAACAGAATAGGGACGAAATCACTAGAGATGAAAAAAAGTAGTGGCAAACAACAACCAAGGATATATATGCCTTTTCGCCATTGAATTAACACCATCAAAACAGCAGGCCAAACCAATGGCAAAACTTTGCTTCATTTAAGAAAAAACAGCAATAAAATTGCAAACCCTAAAAAGTCGGGACAAATTTATCTATGTTTGAATAATTTTACATGTAATTTTGTTTTTTTATTGTAAATTTATTTCGTATCTACTTATAAAATTTACCGTTCAACAGGAAAGAAACGACTTTGTTTGCATGAGTAATAGTGGAAGTGACAACTCTTGGCATGCTATATATTTAAAGGATGATAAAAGTGACTGAAATTTCAGTCACCTGAAATCTAGACACTCGACATACATTATGCCCGTTTGAGCAAAAGAAGAGTAGGTAATTAAGAATTTAATATCACAATTTTTTGATAAATAGAAACAAAAATATTTTTCACTAATATATATTTGGATGAAATTCACCAAATTAAATGTCTACATATAAGGATCTCACTCAATAAATGTCTAGCTCAGATGTTGCTTTGCAAAAATGTATATTACATAAGTTTGACAATTAATTGCACTCACTAGTTGTAGCGCCCGTTCCGTCGTGGCGCCTAGCGGGAAAATTTAAATTCTAAAAACCCTAATTGCGAAAATTATTTCTTCGCTTGCAGTTAGTCTCCGTGCCATTCCGGATCTCGAATCCCCGATCCATCGCTAAATCCAAACCCTAATCTCAATTTTCCTTCCCAATTCAATTCCTCCGCAAAAGTCCATTTTGCCTCCCTCAGGTTCGGTGGGCCGATTTCCTCTCGGCCCATCTCTCTCTCCCTCCCTCTCTCTCTCCCTCTCTCTCCCTCTCCCTCTCTCCCTCGCTCTGCCCGTGCGCCGCGCGCGCGTGCGCGTGAGCCACGCCGCGCCGAGCGCCTCTCCCTCGGCTCTCCCCTCCCTCGCTCTGCTCGTACGCCGCGTGCGCGCGCGTGCGCGCGAGCCGGCGCCGAGCCGAGCGCCCTCCGCCCTCGCTGCCGCTTCCCGCCAACGCCGTCCAAATCGTCATGTCGCCCCGTTGCCTCCCGCGCGCGCGCGCCGTGGTGGCCGACCGGCCAGTCGCCACCGCCGTCAGCACCTGCCGCGCCTGCCCCGTGTCTGCCGCCCGTGTCGCCGCTCCGCTCCAAACCGGTCCGCCGTCATCGCCGTCGTCATCGACCCGGCCCCGCCACCACCGCGCGCTAGCTTCCAAGGGACGGAGGCAGAGCTCCTCCTCCCTCTGCCGCGTCACCCCCCCTCTCCCTCCTCCTTTTCCCAAAGCGACAAGGGGCAAGCCCCCTTTCTTCCTTCCTTTTTCCCTTTTCTCTTCTTCTGCCGGTGTCATGCCCTCTGTCGCCGTTTTGGCCGCGACCGCTGAGCTCCAACTCGCTCCTTGACCGCCCTAGGTCGGTTCCCAAACCGACATTGCCCTCCTATTAAACCAAGGCGCCCTCCCTTCCTTTCCCTCCCCCATTCTCCCTCGCTCCACCGCGCCATTGCCGTCCCCTCTGTCTCTCTATCACCGACCGCCGTCGTCGCGTGTGCCAGAGGAGCCGGTGCGCGCTAGGACGCGGAAGGGGACTCCGGGCGCTCGTCTTCTTCCTCTTCCCCGGCCCGAGGCCGGAGAGATCACTCCCGTGCCGTCGGCCTCTCGTCACAGCGCCCTCCTCTGCAGCGGTAGTGCATCCTCCCCGTTCTCCCTCCTCGTCCCACCTCCTCCCCTTAGACTCGGTTAGTAGCATGTGTAGCCTCCCCGTAGCAAACTGGCGCCGCCCCGACTGCTGTCGTCGCTCGCAGTGGACTCGCCGGCGTCGCCGCCCGAGTCCGGTAGCAACCTCTCGTCGCCGACCTCCCACGGCGTGTTTCCTCCTAATCCGGTGCTAGGAATGCTTTACCTTAGCTGCGTAGATGCTCTCACCGCCGGGAATCAGCCCCTCATGACCTCGTCGCCGTTTCCCCCTTTTCTCGCCGCCGGTTGCCGCCACCGCAATCCGCCGCCGTCGAACTCCCTCCGGCGAATCCGAGCCGTTGGCTCGCTCCCTCTCATTCTCCCTCGTCATTCCGGTGTACACCCCGTCGCCCCTCGTCGTCGCACGGCGTCCCGGAGAAACCGCCGTCGCCCGCCGTCCATTCGCGGCCGGCGCCTTCGTCTTCCTCCAGCCGGCCCGCGTGGCAGCCACGTAGGCGCCACGTCGGTGCCACCTCGGCACGACCGGATCGGCTGACCCAGTCAGCCACTCCCTCCGTTCCACCCTCCCCATGCGCATGGTCCACGGTGAGCCGTGAGGCTGCGCGTGGGCCCGCCGCGCACCGCGTCCTCCGCGAACCGCGCGTGCGCCGCGCCTCCCCTTCCCAAACCCTAGCACGCCCCGCGTGCACCTTGCTCACGGCGAGCCGAGCCGCCGACAAGCGGGTCCCACTCGGGACTACGCGGGATGGACCCGGCCCACCGGCTCCCTCTCTCTCCTCCCCGCCCGCGCGCGCGCCTTGGGCCGCCTTCTCGGGCCGGCCAGCCCGTTAAGTTCGGCCGAGCCGCCCCTTTCTCTCGGGCCACGCCCTAGCCGCCCGAGGGAAGTCTAATTCCCCTCCCTCTTTCTTTTCTTTTCTTTTCTTTTCTCAAAAAGGATTTAAATAAATCCTTTTCCTTTAGATCAAAAATCCAATAATCTTAGAAATTCCATATCTTATCAACCGTACATCCGTTCGACTCCGTTCAACTTCCAAAATTCCTCAAATCTTGAGATCTATCTAATGGCACGCTTAGAGGTCAATAATAGGGCTTTATTTTTGCCGTTTGTTGAGTTGTCCCGTTTCGCGTGTAGTTTCAGAGCCCGAAGACCCACAGTGCGAGGATTACGAGGATCAAGCTCAAGATCTTGAGCAAGGCAAGTTACCTTTGACCATCTTGCACCTATAATTTAAATCTAAGTATTTCTTTTCCGCAAATATTGCATGAATAGGATTAACACAAGTAATTCGGCCGCGGCTTGCGAGATAGCCCGTCGGCCCCCAATCCTAATTACTGCAATTACCCTCCTTGAATTATTGAACACTTAACCCTCCCTTGTCGACTGTTGTGCTTCGATGTACGGGCCTTCGGGCACGCGCATCGGGACACCTCCCCTCAAATATAAAACATCCAACGATGGTTAAAACTTGGGTTTTACAAAAGACTTGGAAAACCCGACACCTGGGTCGGTGCTTGCGAACTAAATGAATTTCCAAAATCGCAGGCCGGGGGACGTACCGGGAGTACGGTTTCCCGCTCTTGCACTTAAGGACCGTTTCCTTGGAATTTCATCCAAACATAAGACAAGTGCGGCCACATGGGTGAAATGGGACACCCCTGGCTGAGTAAATTGCTAATCGGGGGAGCCTTGATGCCAAGAGACATGTGGATTCAACGGGGTGGTGTCGGGGAGAACTCCCGGGCTTCCTGGCACAGTATGGTCTGGGACCTAACCTGGTGTTGGTCTGGAACCCCTCTCGTTGGCATATGGTAAACCTGTGTCGGCTTTCGAAATGCCTTGTCATGAAAGCGTCAAGGTCTCCAGACGTGGCCATTCTGCACGGGCTGGGTGATCCGGGTTAGTAATGTCGTGTGGGTAAAGTGCACCCCCTCTGCAGAGGTTAACAAACTGTTCGAACAGCCGTGCCCACGGTCATGGGCGGATGTGAGGTGATTCCTAGCGTAGTTTTGTTTGACTACTGCTTTGTGAAATTGCTGTTGTGGAATGGGTTCGATGTTTGAAAAATCTGCGGTTGATGGGATCAACCAGGCCCGGGTGACCGTTTGAAAGCTGTTGGCCGGGTGCCAACCCTGATCAATTCAAAGACTGATACATTGCACATACTCCGACCGGACAAGACGCACTGTCCCATCCGTGTCGTTTGAGAAGCACTCACTTAGTTGTTTCAAAAAGGAGTTTAAATAAAATCAATTGCAAAAACAACAGCCTTTCCTTTGAAGCCTGCATTAAACACTTAATTCCCATGGCTTGCTGAGTACTCCTGTACTCACCCTTGCTCTATATAAATAATCCCCCCAGTTGCCGAAGAAGATGATGTGGCCCCCGCTGACGAGGAGTTCTTCCAGGAGCAAGTCGGCTACGATGAGTTTTAGGGTTTTGGCCTAGTTCCCAAGTCGCGCCTGTGATGTTTGATTCAAGTCTTGGCTTCCGCTTTCCCTTTTGTAATGCAGTTGTGAGCTCGGGATCTGTCCGCAGCCCAACATGACTGTACTCCTACTCTGTAATAAAGAGACCCCTGTGGTTGTGATATTCTGTCTTCCTGTGATACCAGCACTGTTTCCTGGGACTGGTATCGATTAACAGGTTAATTTGGAACGTCACGGGCTAGTCCCGTTCGGGGCTAGTTCGGGGCGTGACACTAGTTAAATTTCATCCTCTTTTACAAGCGTTTATTCTCCACCATCGATCCTCGATCCTACTTGATTTTGTACAACCGTACGTAGACCTTCCCGGTCAAATCCAATGAACATAGTGACGGCAAAGAGCAGCGTGAATCGAGCTAAGCTCTCCCTCTCACATCTTAATAGCGCCCACAAGGTCTGAAATAGGGATTAGGGTTCAGGGTCAGGAATGCGGATTGATTAAAGGCTGTTGAAGCGGAAAATGCGGGAACAAGAAACGATCGAGCAACGCTCCGGTGACATCCTATGTTCTTCGTTGGCTTGTTTGTAACTGTTCTTCAGTGATAATTTTGCATCCAGCACAGCATAGGTTGGGTCATTTTTGTATCTGCCGTGTCCTCCTCAAGGCAGAGAAAATAAAAAGAAACCGCAAGGAAATCAAAAAACTGTTGCTATATATTGTTCCAAGGTATTAGTTTTCAAAGTCTTCTATGCAAATTTTTTTTACAAAAGGGATTTTCTAGATTTTATGTGCAAATTTTATAAATCTTCAGTCACCTAAATCACGTATGGCTAAACCTAGGTTTGCAATACTATGCAATGTGCAATTTTAGTTCGTTCTAACTGCAACTTTTTCATTGTATATGGTTTTATTACAAAAGGCAAAATAATTATTTCTTAAATAAATAGTGGCCACATGTATTTGATATTTGTTAAGAAATCCTCATATTGCATTATCTCCAAATCGAAGTAAAAAGGCTCAGTGGAAGTCTAGAAGATGATTGAAGCACAAGCGCATAAAATTAACTAAAAGGTTCAACAACAAAGCAAGATTTCACATGTGCTACTGATTCATACAAAAATATTGTCTTTTATATTATCACTATTTATTTATGTTCCTAATTGATTTCTGATAAATCCTGTACATTTTTATATGTTAATTTGACAACCTATAACATATATATTACCAGTTAATTTAAGTATTTCCACTAAACTTATTATAGAAAATGGACTAAAACCTGGTCTCTACATTTCCATAAACTTAACTAGGACAATAATCTGAATTAATTGTCTAAGCAAAATGAAGGCAGAATGGAAACAAACATTTCAGGATTCAAACATAAGTAATGATATGTGATTACATGGTTCAGTTGGATGTAGACAAATAGTAAAAATTCTTAACAGCTGTGCATTTCAGAAATGACACTAGAAAATTGAAATAACGAATCCATGAAACCGATTTGAATTGAATTGCCTATCGGAAGCTAGGATGGTTTGCGAACATATATATACCTGTGGGAGTTGCGAGTTGAGACATAGAAAAGGTCACATACGGATCGGATGCACAATCTCCATATCTTTAGTTGCTTCACAAACCTTCTTATTAAGCTCCATGGATCCAGAACAGAACTTGAAGATCCCCGACAATGTCCATAGAAACACCACGTCGCCCTCCTCCGCAACGCCAATGATCTTCACCATCGGCAACAGCGGGAACCAGTGATCATCAGAGCTATAGGCAATGCAAGTAACAACGATGCCATTGTCAGATATCCAGATTACATATGATCAGTAATTTAGCAGTACATTTTTTGGCACTAAGAAATCATTTTTTTGGCAAATATATATTTGGATGAAAAATCACTAAATTAAATGTCTACATATAAAGATCTCATTGACTGAATGTGCGATAGCCTGATTATTAGTAGCTAGCCACGCCGATCGAGACATCCTGAATGTACGCCCAATCTTGATGCCCCGGTGTATAATAATTAATAAGATATATAACTATCATCAATTATCAATTATAAAAACTGATCCCAAAGTCCACACATTTACTGTTGTTCCAGAAAAATAATTTCTCCAAATACAACTTGATGTAAATATTTTTACAAAAAATGACATAGTGAAATGATGGTGTGTTGCTAATGAAAACGTCATTTCTTTGCCCGAAACTTCTTAAGTCTATCTTGAATTGGGGAACTGGTAACTAAATAAACTAAAAGAATTGAAGAATATATGAAGGCGCAGGTCAACATATAAAATGCATCGTCAGACTATAATTCAAGTCTATCTTACAAGATTTTTTGCTAACTATTATGTCTGCATATACATCCAGTTTTTTTGCTATAATAAATAACTAAGATTAATTATCTGCAGTTTGTTAAATTCAGTATGTATAAAAGCACGAATTCAATTCTAGTTATCACTTGAGTAACAAAGCTATTGAATAAACTAAATTTCTGTTTGAATAATTTTCAAGATGCACTTGGCAGTTCATATTTCGAAGGTGTTTTCCTGTTGTATTATATTATATATCCCACATGCTTGCATAGGTCTTGCTTATTAGCTCAGCTCAAGACGTTGTAATAAAAATATACATTAGTTGATGAACTTAATTGTATGTATAATCTGCTGTGGCCAACCATAAAATGCAGAGAGGAAAATGGAATTGACGACTAGCTAACAAATAGTTTAAATAAATATGTATTTTATATTTAGGAAAACCTAATGTATTGAAACACATATGCAGTTTGTGAAGTCCTATTGTAGCAACTACATATGCAGAAAGACTATGCAAAATTTGGTGAACAATGATCAGAATAACTCATATGCTGCCCCACACCTCAAATAATTAGAACAAGAAAAATTTATTCAGCAAAACGGAAACAACATAGCACTATACACTTAATGATAGTCTACTCATCATATGAAAAATGGGCAACATGATTGAAGAGGGAAATACTGATCATGAACAGAATTCTATGGAAAATAATTAGATGGGTTGCCATTTTTTAGTATAATAATGCAATGTACACTCTATAAATTTGCACTTGCTGCCCGAGCAAAAACACATTTTTAGGAGTCTAACCCTATAATATAGAGACTTGAACTTTTTTTATATGTTTGCCCCTAGCTAGCTAGCTATATGGTTGTTGCACTAAATATACAGCAAACCCGAATGCTAAGAAACTGCAGTGGAAGATAAATCTGTACTAACACTTGGTCACTTCAAAACTTAGACATACATCCAATAAAAGATATCCTGCAGTACGTATATGACTAGTCCACATACAAGGTGCATGTCTTATTTGATCATGGCCGAAAAGGTTGGTAACACAAAATGCACATATGAATCTGAGCTCACAGAAAAAATAAATGCATACAGGAAAATGGAATTAGTGACTAGTAATTAATTCAAAATATGTGTTTATTTAGGAACATAGTGCAAATTTGCATATATCAAAACACTGCTTACACTGATTGCACTAAGAAATCAATTTTTTGGCATATATATATATATATATATATATATATATATATATATATATATATATATATATATATATATATATATATATATATATATATATATATATATATATATATATATATATATATATATATATATATATATATATATATATTCGGATGAAAAATCACTAAATTAAATGTCTACATATAAAGATCACTCAATAAATGTCTAGCCCACATATTATGTTGCTTTGTAAAAACAAAAATGTATATTGCATAAGCTTGATAATTAATTGCACTCACAAATTAAATCTCATCCTCGAGTTAATTAATTAAGCTGATCCCTCTCACTTCCCGGCGGCGCGCGGCTGCAACCTCAGAATGGGGAATTAGTGTTTGGGATGAGGAATGGGGATCGATCGATTAAAGGCTGCTGAAGCGCAAAATTCTGGCACAAGCGATGATCGAGCGGCACTCCACTGACATCTCATGTTCAGGTCTTCGTTGGCTTGTCTGTAACTGTTCTTCAGTGAGAATTTTGCAACACCCTGGATTCTTCATGTTTCACACATTTGCTCGCAGCACAGTTCAGGTCGTGTATGTGTATCTGCCATCATCTCCGCAAGGTAGACAAAATGTCAGGGAAATACGAAAACCGTGTTCAGGTCGTGTGTGTGTCTCTATATATAGACACACACACACACACATACATACATACATAAATTTTAATTTAGAATTTCCAATATATGTTTTTTAGAAAATGGATTAAAACCTAGCCTCTACATCCAAACTATATGTACATAGCCAAGCATTTCCAATAAACTTAACTATGACAATAGTCCAAAATATGGAAAAAAAAACTGAAGGCAAAATCAAAACAAACATTTCAGGATTCTAATATAAGAAATGATATATGATTACATGGTTCAGTTGGATGCACACAAATAGTAAAAATTATTAACGGTTCTGCGCTTTAGAATGACACTAGGAAATTTGTATAATGGATCCATGAAACCTATTTGAATTGAATTGTTGATCAGAAGCTAAGATGATTTAGGAAGATATAACAGTGGGAGTTGCGAGTTGGTACATAAAAGGACATGTACAGATGCACAATCTCCATATCTTGAGTTGCTTCACAAACATTCTTAAGCTCCATCGATCCAGGACATAACTTGAAGATCCCCAACATTGTCCACGGAAACACCACGCCACCCTCCTCAGCTACGCCAATGATGATTTTCAGGCGTCAACAACGTTAACCGGTGATCATTAGAGCTATAGGAAATGCAAGCAACAACAATACCATTGTCAGATATCCAGATCACATGACTAGTAATTTAGCGGTACATATATCTTTTGGAACTAAGAAATCAAAAAAAAAATTGGGCTATATAGGATGAAAATTCACTAAATTAAATGTCTACATATAAATATCTCACTCAGTAAATGTCTAGCCCACACATGATGTTGCTTTGCAAAAAAAAAAAATGTATATTACATAAGTTTGACAATTAATTGCACTCACAAATTAAATTTTATCCTCAAGCTAAGCTGAACCCTCTTGTTTTGTCTACATATAAATATCTCACTCCATAAATGTCTTTCCCACATATGTTGTTGCTCGCAAAAAAAAAAAGTATATTACAAAAGTTTGATTATAAATTGCACTCACAAATTAAATTTCATCCTAGAGGTAAGCTGAACGCTCTTGCTTCCCAATGGCAGCCGCAACCTCAAAAATGGGGAATTAAGGTTTGGGGTGAGGAATGGGGATTGACTAAAGGCTGCTCGCTGAAGCGGAAAATGCAGGCACAAGTGGCGAGCGACGCTTCGGTGACATCACACGTTCTTCGGTCGCTTGTCTGTAACTGTTCTTCAGTGAGAATTTTACATCCAACACCCCAGAATCCTCTCATAAACACTCTTTGCTATACAATTACAGTGTGTCATAGACACTTTTGCTCTGCCAAAATTGGGCATCACGAAAAAGTGTAGCATATGCCACCCCTTCTTAATTAGATGCCATCCCATCAGTGTGATGCTACTAGGATAACCTATACAAGTTTTCAGTACAGCTAACGAGAACATCTGTAATAAGACAACTAAAACTTCTGATGGTACTAAAGCATCACAGGACTTCATCTCCCCCTCATTTTGTTGGTCAAACCACCAGGATTGCCAAAATTCAGTCCAGCATTCCAGTTCCGAACCTCCAGCCAGGTTTTGCGCCATACATCTCACTTGCTACTTGATTTCTGCAAAATAAGCCAGGTTTAATCCAAAAGCAAACATAATGGATCAGCTCAACAGAATGTGTTTTAAGTACATTTATAAAACATATCACATATGCATTCCTGGTTTTCCAGACAGCTCAGATAACAGCAGCAACACCCACTACAACCATTTTTCTCATCTCTTAACACTTATGAAACCAAGCACCAACTATATGCACATGTGGTAAGCTATTTAATGTTTCATTGCACCCTTAAAGGAAAAGAATACAGTGCAATAAGCACCAAAATTGTTTTGTGTTCATATAAGCACCATGCATTATCATCTATCATTCTATTGTTTCTATAACCACTACAAAATAGCCCTTTAACCCTAAGGTTCTAACCAGGGTTTGAAATTTCGAAATTGGATTTTATGCCAGGGGTTACCAAAATTTCGGAAATTTCGAGCCAAAATTATTTGAAAATTTGACTGAATTTGAATGAATTTGAATAAAATTTGACCAAATTCACAAAAAATTACAAAAAACCGAAAATTTCGGACGAAATTTGAGCATGCCGATGGGGGGCGAAATTTCAAACCTTGGTTCTAACAGAGTAAGCAGACAACTGATGTGGAATTAACACTGGGCACCCAATACCAATGATTTTGCTTGCAACTCATAGGCCCTTGATATATCAAGACGGGTTGTTTGTATCTCATATTCTATTAAAACCGCTTTACCTTAATCACATTTTTTAAAAAAAATTTGTGCAAGTAAGCGGTAAGAAAAACTGGGTTTCAATAAAACCGGGAAATCATGTTTAATCAAAAACTACACAACAATTTTACGAAAAGTAGTGTTGTTCTCAATCAACACAGCACGAAACATATTGACCGTGCCCCTTTTTTCTCCCTCGCAGCAGCCAGCCAAAGTGCCAAACACACATCTATCGCAAAACACATATTTAGTATTTTCCACCCAAACATGATGTTAAATAAATGATCCATAACAAACTAACAACCTATAAGTGTTTATTATGATAAATCAAATTAAAACTTGTTTTATGAAAACCTGTTTTTTATTTGTCTTCAAACCGACCACTGAAGGAAACAGTCAAACAGACTACAAGGTTCATAACGCCCACACCACCTTTCAGCAGCAAACAGGTCAAGCATCAGCCAGGTTGTTCACATGGTGCCATCCTACCATGTATACCAACCGCTGGTTTACAACAAAAGTTGAGTTTCAAAGCACAAGACTACAACCAACATGTACCGAGAAATAGCATCCAGAAAGTGATGATCAGCTAAACAGAACTTAAAACTAGAAAAGACCTGGTGAATTCTCCCAACATATAGTGACATCCTCCTTTGTGTTCATCCTTCCAACTGTCCTGAGCACAGTCTCCATCTGAACTTGGCGCGGAAGATCTCACTTGCCACCTGCCTCAGAAACCTGGTTCCCCACTATAGCACTCTCCTGTTTTCCTCCTTTTTCTGCATTAGAGCCCAAGATAACATCCATAAGCAAACAAAATATATTATATCTGTAGGATCTTTAGATAATTTAGCTTTGAAACAGGCTGAATTTCTAGCTTTCAATAAATACCAGCATACAAAAGCAATTCCAATCAAAATGAGTGACTAAAGTTTCTTCTTAAACTTGTTTAGCCAGGGTCCAAAAAGATGATAAACACTAAGAACTGGACCAACACCAAAAGTACAACTAACAACATTCCAAACAAAGTAAGCTAAGGGGCACTTAATGAATAAGTGTTCATCTTTTCAAAACCCTGGCAGAAAAGGCGTTTGCTATCTCCCTTTTTTCCAGCCGTATTAATCAAATTGTCAGAACCGTATTTTTTATTAACAACTACAACAAAAGTTAAATTTTAATTTTCAGTGGGATCTTTATAGAATGAGCTCACCGTAAAGAAAAGGTACAACTGTATTTTTTTTTTCAATCAAACAAGTTCATTACTACTATAAATATAAGTAGAACAGATACCAATCAATATTTGTCATACTTTTGCTTACACATAAATGTGGCATTAAGTGGAAAAGGCATTTTAAAAACTAGTATAAATAGAAGTGGAAGAGACACAAATCAATACTTGTCATACTTTTGCTTAAACATAATGTGGCATTAAGTGGAAAAGGTATCCACAAACGATACATGAGGTATTATTAAAATCGCGCAAGGAGATATCCCCATTAACCCACTTTCAACCTTAGTGTTAACGATGACTACTGAACATCAGATCAATAAAACATAAAATAAAAGTGACTTGGCATGTGTTGCTCTATTTGATATTAATTGCTAGTGCTCCTGAACTGGAACAGGATATGTACTACGTAGTATTGGGTTCAGCACCAACAGAGTAAACATTGTAAGACTTTTCATTATTTAAAGACTACTTGACAGAAAAGGACAAAGGGATAGTTGCTCATACCATTTGGAACATAATAAAAGCTCTCATAGGGATGAACAGTCTTGATGAGTAGGGAACCATCAGTCACCTTCTTGAACTTCAACGTGTCAAGCTCAACCAAGAAAATGCCAGCAGGGGTCCCAATAAACACCACATTTCCATCCCCAGAGAACCCACATATCCAAGCAGGCACGATACGGCGCCGACTGTCCTCCGTCGCCACTGGCAGCGAAAGGAGCTTGTCCATCTCAACGGACTTGCGTGGAACCCAGTTCGTCGCGCCATCATCGGCAACCTCCCGCACCCACAGATGCAGGCAGAAATCGTTGAAAAAGGCGAGGCCAAGCAAATCGTCCTCCAAACTCACAGGACGGATGTTCCACCTGTGGGTTGCGGGCATATCCGATGGCCGCGAGATCAGAGCTAGACTTTGGCTGCCGCAATTGAACTCGAGCAAGCTGCTGCCATTAACAATCCAGTACAGGGCTTCCCCAGCAAGGGCAGCGGGCTCGTCGTAGATCATCAGCAGAGGTAAAGTCACCGGCGTCGAGATCACGTCGCCCCAGGCGCCGATCGCCGAGGAGAACATGCAGCCGAACACGTGGTCGCCGCTGACGAACACGACGGCGACGTTGAAGGCGCCGGAGCGGCGGTCCTCGTCGCCGGCGGAGGCAGCGCAGAACACGGCGGCGTCGCGGTCGGCGTCGGCTTGGACCATCTGGATGGGGGCGGGGAAGCAGACGAACCCCTCGGTCATGGGGTCCCAGACGAGCAGGTTGGCCCAGTCGCAGCTGCGGAGGAGGACGCGGCCGTGGCGGCAGCCGACGAGCCACCACAAGCCATCGCCCGTGTTCCTGCGGAGGGAGGCGACCTGGTCGGCGATGCGGCAGAGGGGCGCGTCGGTGGGGAAGAAGAGGGCGCCATGCGAGGAGTTGAGGAAGAAGCCGAGCACGGGGGCGGTGCGGTGGAACTCGCGGAAGCGGCGGAGGAAGCTAGGGTTGCGGGTGTGGCGGAGCCAGCGCTTGGAGACGAGGGACGCCGAGGAGAGGAAGGAAGGGTGGGGCGGGAGGCGGAGGAGGATCTCGGCGAGGACGTCGTCGGGCAAGGTCTCCGCCGCCGCCGCCGGAGGGGAGGAGTGGCCGCCGGTGACATCGGCCATCGTCAGATCTGGGGATGAGAGAAACGGGGGATTGAATTTTGTGCACTGAAGGGCAAATGCTATGGTACATGTGACTATCACCTCTAAATTTATCTATTTTATTCACTCATGAACTAAGAGCAGGTACAATAGTAGACTATTAGCAAGCTACAAACATATTTTAATAGGATAAAAGATGAGAGAGAATAGCAGCGGGCTATAGATCTGTAGCCAGCTACAGCATGGACTCCAATACGCAATGTGTGTATGACAGGTGGGACCATATACTAATAGTATAGTAAGCAATTATTGTATGAATTGGCTATTAGATTGGCTATACATGAATTGTAGCTAGCAGTGGGCTATACTATTAAACTTGCTCTAAGAGTCAACCTATACAATGCATCACCTCTAGTACACAAATACCAATACAAATACCATATCATTAAGAGCAGGTACAATAGCAGCTGGTATGCCGGCGATATGCTGGCCACGTAGACCGGAGTGATGATTTGGCAGAAAAAAGACAGGAGAGAGGGCGAGTCGGCGACTAAATTGTCGCCTGGCTGCATGCGTTTTTCGAGAAAAGTGGGCCCCGTCGATGCCATAGATCATCAGCGGTGAAATAATCTCCAGAGAGAGAATAAGATGAATGAAGAATAAAATACTATTGTCATGAAAGGATGGACAGACGGGTTAGAGCATGCTTATTGTGCCGGTAAGCTACTAAGGTGGTGTTTGAATCTCTTGAAGATGAAGATGAAGATAAAAATTAAGTGTTTCACACAAAATGGGGTGGTAATAACGTGTGATTAATTGAGTTTTAATTATTATAAACTTAAAAAATGGATTAATATGATATTTTAGTACAACATTCATATAGCAAGTTTTCGCACGAAACGCACTGTTTAGCAGTTTGAAAAGCGTGCCACGAAAATCTTCATCTTCATTCAAATATTGTTGGATAAACGAATGGGACCTAAACCAACTTTTGATGATATGGTGAAAATTGCAGCCAACTGTGGGCGTTACTATTATCTTTGCTCTAAGAGCAATATAGCCAACTACTAGCTTCAATTCATATATAGCCAATCTAATAGCTCATTCATACAATAGTTACATATTACACTATTAATAGCTGGTCCCACCTATCATATACACACTGCATCTTGGAGTCCGTGCTACAGCTGGCTACAAATCTGTAGCTCGCTGCTCTTCTCTCTCCTTATTTATCTTCTTAAAATATGTTTACAGCTGGCTTATAACCTGCTATTGTACCTGCTCTAATACTCTCACATCCTTCTTAAATTTTGTGAAGGTTGCCTCTTGATTTAGAGGTGGCTCATCATCTCTCTCCTCACTTCTCTCTTCCACATCATCACTCAATCGAATGTGGCACTCTTAGGGGCAACATATGAGATATTATAGTAATTGCCCTTAAATTTAAAGGGAATATTTGATGCGTTGATTTTTTTAAACTTGACTGTTCGTCCTATTAAAAAAATTTAAGTAATTATTAATTCTTTTTCTAAAGGGAATATATTGAGATATACTAAAGTATGCGAATTGACTATCCTTAATTTATTATCATTAACATATATCAGTATGCGAATTAACTTTAATACCCTTAGCAGATAATTGTAAAGATATATACTGATATACAACACCCATATTAATGTGTTGAATAATGTATACATGTTGTTAAAGTGTGACTAACAATTTCCTATCCACAAGTTTCACAAATAAAGGTTGGACATGGGATACAAAGTGGTGTGGTACAATTATGATAATGACTAAACATTTAATTATGGAAACTATAACATAACTAACATTTAGCGTGACAAAGTGAAATATTCAACCTTAACCTCCGATAATAAAAGAAGATATTATCTTAATGTACAACTCTTTAAAATAATCAAGTTCACAACAAAGTGGATCTTAAAGTTTTCATAAACTATTCTTCGACCGTTCGACTAGCGATATCTTTGAAACGAAACGAGTAGTTATAATGTTATATATTACTGAGAAAGATTATAAGATTATTGCTACTGTTTCATACCTTAGGCTCTTGTTACGGTTAGCTAACTATTTTCTACAATAATTTCACTATCACCAGTGATTTCAAGATCTAGAAAACAATACTCATGTATCATCAAAGTTATTTACGATGGAATGTATATGTGTAATTTATTACGATGCTAAAATGTGTCCATAACTAGAACATTAGAAACTAGTAGTCTTTAGTGCAATACTTACTATTAGCCATATGGTTAACTACCTAATGGCAATGTGTTAAAACTTATAAGTGTGCTGGTTCATACTTATGTATGATCTTAAACCTAAGAGTGGAGAAAGGAGAGAAAAAAGTTTGCAGAAGTAGTGTGATCCTTTTGTTAAGGATAAAGAGTATGGTCGTATCACACAGCTTATAGATCCACATTAGGGTGTGTTCTATAATTTTCTATAAGAATGTTGCTTTACAAAATCATATTAATATATTTTTTAAGTTTGTTAGTTAATACTTTCTCCGTTTCATAATGTAAGTCATTCTAGCATTTTTCACATTCATATTGATGTTAATGAATCTAGATAGATATATATGTCTAGATTCATATTTACAGCAATATGAATGTGGGAAATGCTAGAATGACTTACATTGTGAAACGGAGGGATTACTTAATTATTCATTCACTCATCCGCCGTTCCATTTTACCATTTTATGTGTCGGGAGGCGGGAGGAAGGGAAGGGTTCTGAACCCACATGTTCCAACACACCCTTAATAACAAGGGATATCAATATTAGCAATATTTTTGAACTTCACATAGAAATAGTATTGAAATAGGGACATAAATATATCCAATATTCATCCTGAGCATTCAATTTTGTTTTTCATCTACCATCAGCATAACTCTCCTACTTTGTATTATTATTTCGAAGAAAACATCCAATCTTCCTAGCTAAGACAAATAAAATGCAGAGACCAATATATCTAATCTACTACCGCAGCATGCCTATTACAGATGTAATACATTTTTCCTGGTAGCTAACAGGAGGGATTGAAGACTGACACAGGGGTGGATTTAAACCAATTCTTTACAAAATATCAGCTGGGGTTTCGGGGCCAGTCGAGCAAACGATTTGAGCTACGTGCAACTGCAACTCATGCACATCATGAGATCACAGACCTGATGTCAGATACCCGTGGCGTATCCTGCAGAGGAAAATACACAAGAATTCAAGTAAATCCAGCCTTTAGAATTCGAGTGAAAACTACCTTCTTGAAACATCTGTACACAAAAGAGCTCCTGTAAGCCAGTGGCAAAGTGCTGCAATCAGGTACAAATTACTAAAATCTATCCATAGTTTTAAATGATTACCAAAGGTCTAGGAAAGTCTTTTCATTTGACTAGTTTAATTAACATGAGTTAATCTGCATATAGATTATTTACTCACCAATCACCACATCGATCTACTTAAAAAACATGACTTAGTATAAGAGCCAAAAATGTATAATTGCTGGTGCTATGCTCTAGCTTGTGAATTATGATAAAGCTCAAGAATGGAAAATAACCACTGCAGTTTCAATCAATAAAAAAAAGAACCACTAAACGCAAGACGAGCAAAAAAACTTTCCGAAGGCTGATGTCCAGGCTGCCTCACCTGCTTGAAAACGTCAGTATTTCCTTGCCTCTGTCAACACATTGGATCTCATGGGCTTCAATGGAACTTCCAGTCATTATTCTGTGACATTAGCTAACACCAAACAATAAGATATATAAGCTATGAGCTTTGATGAATTAACACAATCAAAGTCAGACAATACCAAGAGTAAGTTAATGGTGTACCAATACTTGTACTTTGCTATTTCAGCAATCTTAAGACTAGTCTTTAGTATGGCACATTGGCCATGTATAGAATATCTTAATTAGAAGTCATCTTATGGGCTATTGCTGATCTAGTATTGCCACCAGATGGCTACCATGCCACATTTTGCCACACTTGAGTTAAGCAGGTCCATGCCACAGACCTACAGTTCTTCAACATCATGGCCTACTTGTCACTAGGGTTTTCAATTTCGATTTTGGCTAAAATTTCGGCCATTTCGGTTCGGTAATTTTTGGACCGAAATTTTCTGAAATTTTGACGCAATTTAACTGATTTTGACTAAATTCACAAAAAATTGAGAAAAACCGAAAATTTCGGCCAAAATATTGACATGCCGGTGGGTTCCGAAATTTCGGAAATTTCGAACCGAAATTTCAATCCCTGCTTGTCACACACACACACACACACACACACTGTTCTGCTAAATTGGGCACCACAATAAAGTGTGGCAACAAGAAATGTTTCGCAATTGGTGGCATTCATCCAAACAGCTCAAAATAGCTCATAGGAACCAACATGCCCATAAAATTCTGGATCGAATGTGGTGTTTACCTATTATCTTTTTCCTAGTTTCGCCATTAAATGTTCCTAATTGAATAATGGGATTTTGATGTACAAATGCAGGACAAAAAAAAAGACAGCAGACATCAATATAATTGCACTTCCCTTATGGACTCAAGTAAAACACATGTACTACAACGGAAATCACCAGTTTGAGGAAGGTAGAATGACCAGACAGCATAAGATATTTTCCAGAAATGATGTAAAACTTCATGAAGAATTTGAAGTATAATAGTCACTCAGTCAGCCATGTTCAGCAAACAATAAAATGGTCCATTGGGTTATGTATATTTTTCCTGGAAGCATGTTTTTTTTTTTTTGGCTCTGAGTGACTGAGTACTAGGCCTAGGCCTTTTTTTCACATTGAAAAGGCAGTTTAATACTAAAAAGAAAGCGGTGAAGCTGCTATAGATGCTCTGGTTAATTGGCTGTAGACAGATCACTCAAGTGTGCAATTATAGACCTTTAAGATTGTCATACTGAAGTCAGCCCTAGCAAAGCCCAAAGAATCCCAAATATTGGTTGGACTAACCCAACCAGCAATTTCTGTCTTCCTGAATTGGGATAGTCAGCTTCAGTTCTAGCTGCCTTTTAACTAGAAAGTGACTGTGCCTTGAACAACACTTTTCAGATAGCATTTTTATTAGCTTCCAAATATTTCATGTTTTAGAATGGCATTTTATGATATCTGGTGCAGTTTAATTTTGAAACACTAGCTCATTAAGATTACCGATTTTAATGTAAAGTACTAAAATTAAGATACAATCAGTCCAATACTCGAACTTAATAAGTCAATAACCACAACAATACAATGAAAATCAGCAAGTAGAAAAAACAAACACCTACATGATTTGTTGATTCGCAGCTCAATGGCCTGGCTTGACTTACAATAAGTCCAACCAATAAAGAAATCATAAATTAGCGTAATCAAGTAATCACGCATTATAGTACATGAGAATTTAATAGTGTTATACTATATGCAACCTATACTAAAAGAATCATATATTAGCATAATCAAGTAATCAACACATTATAGTGTAAGAGAATTTAATTGAAATCATTCCCATGGAACCAATACAGAGAATAACATATTCCTGAATGGTCATTGAAAAAGTACTCATGTCCAAACATCACAAGTTATCTTTCTGTTACTGTTCTTTTCATCTGAAAGTTTTTACTCTACAATATATGCAGAATGAGATATCAATCTGGTATTATAAAGCAACTTTGGCAGTACCTTTTGCACAAATGTCTCAAAGTGTCAACAAGCTAATAAGGTTTGTATTACAGAAGATGTGCATGAAAGCTCATGGAGTTTTCGCATCTTCGTTCACTTATAAGTCACAGAGATTGTGCCAACATACATTTCAATGCACCCTTGAAGGAAAAGTATACTATGTCTACATGATAAGAACTGGACTTATGTTTTGTTCATAAGCATCAGAAATGATGCTTTATCTGTTACCACTACACATTAGCACTTCATCTCTAAGGCTCTAAATGATGTAAAATTAACACTTGCCGCGCAATATCAATGTTTTCGCTTCCAACTCACAGGCATTGATTATAAAGAAAAGGTCATCTGCATATTTATTTTAATCAAACTACTAGATCATTACTACTGTAAATAGAACAGATGCTGAATCAATACTTGTCATATTTTTTTCTTACAGAAATGTGGCATTATAGAAAAGATTTTCCAAATCATAAATGATATATTATTGAAATTGGCGCAAGTAGAATCAATCCACTTCCAACCATAGTGGTAATGCTGACTATTGAACATCAGCTCAACAAGCCATAAAATGAAAGTGACTTGGAAAAGTTTGGTCTATTGTATACTCTATTTGCTTTCACTCCTAAACCACAATGAGACACATAATACTGGGTTCAGCACCAAAAGAAAGACACTGGAAATCTTTTCATTAGCTAAAAACAATACTAAACAGCAGAGGATAAAGAAAGAGAGAGAACTTCCCATACCATTTGGGACATAAAAGCTTGAATATGGGTGAACAGTCATCATGTATAAGGGGTCAGACATCTTCTTGAACTTCAATGCTTCAAGCCAAACAAGGAAAACGCCGGCAAGGGTCCGTATAAACACCACATTTCCATCCTCAGAGAACCCACTAATCGAAACAAACATTTCACCACACCATTTTCCGGTGAGCACCCTTGGCATCGGCAGGAACTTGTCAAGCTCAATGGCCCTGCGCGGTATCCATTTCCATTTCGGCGCACCATCATCGGCAACCTCCCGCGCCCACAAGTGCAAGGTGGAATCCTTGATGAAGGCAAGACCAAGCCCATCTTCTTCCAACCTCACAAGACGTACATCGGCAAGCATCTCCAATGGCCGTTTCATCAGAGTTAAACTTTGGCTGCCAAATTGGAACTCAAGTATGAGTCCCCCATAAGAAAGCCAATACGAGGCTTCCCCAACCAGGGCAGGGGGCGTGTCACAGAGCTCACATGGCAATGGCGCCGGCGTTGAGATCAGGTCGCCCCACGCGTCGGTCAGCGAAGAGTACACGCAGGCGAACGCGCGGCAGCCACCGGTGAACACGACGACGACATGGAAGGGGCTAGAGTGGCAGTCTTGGTCGCCGCCGCCTCCGGAAACATCGCAGCTGCAGAACAACGCGGCGCTGCGGCGGGAGGTGCCGGCGCCGCCGCCCTGCATCTTCTGGTTGGGGCCGGCGATGCGGCGGCGCTCCCCGGTCATGGGGTCCCACACGACCAGGTCGGCCCAGTCGTATCGGCGGAGGAGGGCGCGGCCGTGGCGGCAGTCGATGAACATCCGCGCGTCGCCGCCGTCGTCGACTCCGTCCATGCGGTTGCGGCCGGGGACGCCCTCGGCGGGGACGAAGCTGGGGAGGTCCCGGTAGTTGTGGAAGAAGCCGAGCACGGGGGGTGTTCGATGGAATGCGCACACGCGGCGGAGGAAGCTGGGGCTGCGGATGAGGTGGAGCCAGCGCTTGCAGACGAGGGAGGCGCCGGAGACGAAGGAAGGGTGAGGCGGGAGGCAGAGGAGGATCTCGGCGACCACGTCGTCCGGTAACGACTCCACCGCCGCCGCCTCCGCCTCCGCCGCCGCGCTCATGTCGTGTGGATTGGTAGGGGAGTGCTGCCTCTCAAGTCTCTCAAGCCAAGGGTTGGCATTCGGTCTGACCCAAAATTTTGGTATCGGTTTTCGGTCTTTGAAAAAAGAAAAGTGAACACCAAATTACAACGAAAATAAAGTCAGGACCAACAAATTCGGTCTCGGTCTCGGTCCTGACCGAAATTCAATAACATTTTCATATATGCAATGAAATAGAAATTTTTAACACAAAAATCACAAAAAAAAAATTCGCAAGCATGTATGAATTGCATGTCTAGAAGAAGTAGGGATGTGAAAATTAGAGTTTAATCCTATTGAACTTAGCGGATTCTAGGTTGCATTTAGACAATTTTTTTTTGTTAATTCAGTCTTTTCGGTCTATTCGGTTAACTGAGGAGACTAACCGAATTGACCGAACCAAATTCAGTCTTTCACTGTTTAGGACTGAATTGATGACTGAATTTCTCGGTCTCGGTCTTTCGGTTCAGTCTTTTTCTGCCCACCCCTTCTCAAGCCTGCTCAATTTTTTTTTCTTTTTTAAAACACAGTACAAACACGTAAAATTTAAACATGATTTATAACTTCAAATTTTCACTGCTCCATTAGCACACCGAAAAAAAATATTCCGAGTTTTTTTTCACTTATAAATTAAATCTGTATAATGAAAAAAAAAGTGCTTTGAATAATTGAGTTACCGCATCTCTTCTTATAACTTATTGTACCACAAAATCGCAGCTACCTTACAACTTTACAAGTTGTTCTAATTATAAGCTTATTATTTATAAATTTTTTAGCCACTCACCTTTTGCACTAGGACACTCATTTCTTAAGTTTTTATCTAAATTGCACCACCCAACTGTTAAGTTGATGCACCGTGAATACAATTTACCGTCTACAATTAGTCTAGACGTTCTTTTGCCGCTTTTCTATACTTTGGGCTTAATTATTGGATCACCTAGAGTAAAAGTATCCCAAAGTCTTATCCTAAATTTATATTTTGAATTGCTTCGTTTATCTTTGTCAGATTATAAGCCATAGATTAACCATTGGAAATGCATAATGCAAATAATGAGAATTTCATGCAAGCATTTGATGGCTTACTTCAAATAATTGAAATACAAAATTCTGTATCTACACAATTTAAAAATTCTTTTCAACCAAGAACACTTTTTTACAAAAAATGGCTCTTTTTTTTCCACGGAAGACACAATATGCACACCACACAACACAGGCGAACACAAAACGGAAAAATTGGACGGTTCACCCAATTGTTGCATGAGCTTCTATAATATGATCCAAAGTTGTTTGCACTTGATTTTGGCCCAAAGTTTTTTACATAAGATCAAGTGAACACAACTTTTGGGCAAAATGTATATGCTCAATCAGCTATGGAGCAAATGATCAATGTTCCATTTGAAAGATGAATTGCCTATGAGAGAAAAAAAAAAGAACTAGAGCAGCTGGTGGGTCATCACAGACAATCAAACAGAGTAACCAGAGATAGGAATACAACAATATCATATCGCACGCACAAAATAAAATGTACCACATGAAGTATTAACTGTAATCTCCAAAGGCGAGAAAATGTCAATTTCGCCTTTTTATTGAATTATGGAGTAATCTGATATGCGTTGGAGTATTAGTAGCTGTTATCTCCAACGACAACAAAATGCCACTTTAACCTTTTCATTGAAACATGGAGTGATCCTTCAACACCCTCTGCAATCAGGAGAAAGCAGCGCAGATGCATAACTGATCCTTCAACACCACTGCAGCCAAGAGATTCTAAAGCCATCCGATTCCATGATTTGCACCATCATCTGTATCCATCACAGGAGCGGTAGAAAAAATTAGGGGACATCAATAGATCATCATACAAAGGAGCAAACTAATGGCATGTAATGATGTAACCACTTTTCTCATTGTGAGTAAACGAGCTTCCGTTTAATCATGAACAACAGGAGTACAATCAAAAGCAAGCTACCAACACAGAAAAGTTGGCACCTACCCAACAAAATCCTAGGAAGATTGATGGCGCAAGTTGAATGCAACATGGCACTAACAACACATATAACGCAATTAAAAACTCTAGCAATAACTACTTATTATTCTTCAAAAAGAAATTAACAGCTACTTGTGGTCAGTGGGATTCTATAATTCAGGTCCTTACCCAATTATAGAATTAAGGTCCTCCCCAAAGAATTCATCTTTCTGATGGTCTCTAGAATGCATTTTCATCCTAACTGAAATGAGTTCAGTGTAGTGCAGGAAGGAACAGATCTTTGTTTCCATCTATTAAAATAGCTCAGACGAGAAAACGAATGAGAGAGAATTATACATGAAAAGGTTCCTGAATACTATATAGTCGAAATGGTTCCTGAATACTACAATATAGTCGAAAAGAAGATTATTGCAGTACCCTTTACCGACAAAACTCATAGCCCAAATTGCACGTGCACAAAAACAGTGAAAGGAAAAATAAAGGCAAGTCAAGATAGAAAGTTGCTACACTAGATCACACCATCTGTTTATGCAGTCATGTTTATAAGAAAACAGCTTGGTGGTTCTGAAAAGAAAGAGTATAGTTCTGCCAATTATAATGTCATAAATTATTGAATTTTCTTATAGGAAAACTCTTGTGGAAATGACCTCAACTTTTTTACTTCAGTGATAACAAATGTCTCAAATGTGAAATGTCTATTACACAAATGTCTCAAATGTCAAATGTCTATTACACAAATGTCTCAAATGTCAAATGTCTATTACACAAATATCTAGACATATTTTTGTTTCATCTACCATCAGCATAACTCTCCTGGTATTTAGTTGTTTCAAAAAAATATAGAGAGACCAATGTACTACTGCAGCATGTGTAAGTCTTGCAATAGCAATTACAACTGAAATACATTTTCCTGCTATATAACAGAACAGATTGAGCAACAAAAATACAGGGGTGAAATTAAACCAATCTCTATATCAATTGGAGCACGATTTTTTGGTAGAATTGCTCAAATTTGACATGGACAGTCACTTGGAGAGGCTGTTGGAGATGCTCTTAAGAGCAAACAATAAGATGTATATAGCATGAATTTACTCACCAATTGCCATATTGATCTATGTAATATGAGTTAGTATAAGAACCAATTGCTGGTACTAGGCTCTAGCTTGTGAATTGCAGTGAAGCTAAAATGTAAAAGAACCACTGCAGTTTCGATTTTTTTAAAAAAAAACTGCACATAAGACAAAAGAACAAAATATTTTGGAAAGTCTGATGTCCAGGCTGCCTCACCTGCTTGAAAATGTCAGTAGTTCCTTGCTTCTATCAACACATGGGATGTCATGGGCTTCTGTGGAAATTTCCGTCATTATCCTGTGACATTAGCTAACAGCAAACAATAAGATGTATATAGCATGAATAAGCTATGAGATTTGATGAATTAACACATCCACAATCAGACAACACCAAAAGTAAGTTAATAGTGTACCAAAGTCATACTCTGTTACTTCAGAACTCTTAAACTAGTCTTCTATATGGCACATTGTCAATATAGAATAGCGTTGCCTAATTGATAGACATGTTGCTCTGCTAGATTTGTACACCACAATAAGTGCTGCACGCGACACTTAGCAACACATCTGTGGCAATTGGTGGCATTCATCCAAACAGCTCCTAGGAACTCGCATGCTCATAGATTACTGGATTGGTTGTGGAATTTACCTATATTGTTTTCCTAATTTCGCTATTAAATGTTCCTAGTTCAATACTGGGATGTCTTGCATATTCAGGAAAAAAAATACTGTGATGTGATGTACAAATGCAGAACATCAAAGGAAAAGACAGCAGACATCAATAATTGTGCATGTGGACTCACAGAAAAACACAGGAACTACGACAAAAATCACCAGGAGGAACGGGGTGACCAGAGAACATAAAAGATATTTCCTAAATATGAAGTAAACTTGGTGAGCAATTTGAAATATGACAGTCACTCAGTCAGCCATTTTCAGCAAACAATAAAATGACCCATCGAGTTATGTATATTTTTCCTAGAAACACGTATGGTTAGTTTGCCTCCAAGTGACTGCCTGTGTAGCCTCAAATGTAGTTACGAAGTAGCAGTGCTTGAAGCCTTGAATAACACTTTTCAGATAGCATTTTCATTAGCTTCCAAACTTTTCATGTTTCATAATAGCATTTAATGATATCTGGTGCAATTTAATGTTACGTACTAGCTCATTTAAATTACCGAACTTTCATGTAAAGTAATAGACTTAAATTACTCAAGTCATAGTCGAACTTAATGAGTCTTGGATCAGTGTAATACAATGAAATGTCGCAAGTAGAAAAAACAAATGTCCACATGATTTACTATCTGAATCTCAATGGCCTGGCTTGATTTACAATAAAGACAACAAATAGAATTCATAAAACACTTAACTATACTCGCTATAGTATTCTATGGTGCTATACACAATTTATACTCAACAAATCATAAGTTAGCTTAATCAACTCATTTAGTTACAAGGGATTTTCATTGACATCATACCAGAAGGAACCAACACTAAGAATAATATGTCCCATTCAGGAATGGACATCGACAAAGCACTCATGTCCAAAAATAACAAGTTAAATTTTCATGTCGGCTCTTTCCTCTGAAAGTTTTTACTCTACCATGTAGAATGAGAAGTTAAGCAGATCTCATAGTTCGTAAAGCTACTTTTGGCAACGCCTATTTCACAAATGTGTCAAGTGTCGACAGGCTAACAAGGGCTGTGTTACACAAGATGTGCATAAAAATTCATGTGGTATTTACATCTTTGTTCACTTATAAGTCACAAAAATTGCTTCAATGCACCCTGAAAGGAAAAGTATACTATGTGATGGGCACCAGTTTCTTCATAAGAATCAGATATTACTCACAACTGTATTATTTATATCAGGACTACACATTAGACTGTTACATCTAAAGCTCGAAATGATGTAAATTTAAAATTTGCCGCCCAATATAAATGTTTTTAGCTTGCATCTCATGGGCCATTGATTATAGAGAAAGACTATATTTTTTTAAAGCAAACTACATATGCTGAATCAATACTTGTCATACTTTTCCTTACAGATCATGTAGCATTAAGTAGGCAAAATTTTCCAAATAATAAATGAGGTATCATTGAAATTTGCACAACTAGGTATTCCATCAATCCACTTTCTACCATAGTGGTAAACTACTGAGCATCAGCTCAGCAATGAGAAAACCATAATAAGAGCAAGTTAGCAAAGTGTTGGTCTGTTTTATACTTTTATATAGCTTGCAGTCCTAAACCAGAACAAGATACACAGTACTGGGTTCAGCACCAAAAGGAAAAACATTGGAAGTCATTTCATTAGGTAATAACTATACTTCACAGCAAAGGGACAGAGGCATAATTCTTCATACCATTTGGAACATAAAAGCTAGCATAGGAGTAAACAGTCTTCATGAGTAAGGAGCCAGACACCTTCTTGAATTTCAATGTATCAAGCCAAACCAGGAAAACTCCAGCAACAGTCCGTATAAACACCACATCTCCATCTTCAGCAAATCCACATATCCAAATAGGCATCGCACGGCACCGATAGCCCTCCAGCGGCAGGATCATGTCCAGCTCAATGGCTCTGCGCGGAATCCATTGCGACGCACCATCATCGGCAACCTCCCGCGCCCACAAGTGCAGGCTGAAATCCTTGACGAAAGCAAGGCCAAGCACATCATCGTCTTCCATCCTCACAAGACGGATGTTCCGCTTGAGGATGGCATGATTCTCCACAGGATGATCAATCAGAGCTAAACATAAACATTGGTTGCCGAATTCGAACTCAAGTATACGGCTCCCATCAAGAAGCCAATACAGAGCTTCCCCAACAAGAACAGGGGGCTCCTCATAGAGCTCACATGGTGATGTCACCGGCGTCGAGATCGGGTCCCCCCACGCGTCGATCCCCGAAGAGTACACGCAGGCGAACACGCGGCCATGGCATTGGCCGGTGGTGAACACGACGACGACATGGAAGGGACTAGAGTGGCAGTCTTGGTCACCGCCGCCGGAGGCAGCGCAGAACACGGCGGCGTTGAGGTCGAGGGCCCCCTCCTGGATCTGGCTGGAGACGGTGATGCAGCGGCGCTCCCCGGTCATGGGGTCCCAGACGAGCAACTCGGCCCAGTCGCGGCTGCGGAGGAGGGCGCGGCCGTGGCGGCAGTCGACGCACCACCACATGCCGTCATCCCCGTCCCTCCTGAGGGAGGCGGCCTCGGCGGCGACGCGGCCGGGGACGCCCTCGGCGGGGACGAAGCGGGGGAGGTCCGGGGAGTTGTGGAAGAAGCCGAGCACGGGGGGTGTTCGATGGAATGCGCGCAAGCGGCGGAGGAAGCCCGGGTCGCGGGCCAGGCGGCGCCAGCGGTTGCAGACGAGGGAGGCGCGGGAGAGGAAGGAAGGGTGGGGCGGGAGGCGGAGGAGTATCTCCGCGATGACGTCGTCCGGTGCAGACTCCGCCGCCGCCGCGGAGGAGTGGCCGGCGGTCGCCTCGCTCATGGCCGCGGACTTCACTTCTAAAATCTCAACAGAGGATGGATGGACACGTGACACGTCTGGTTCTCTTGAATATACTTTTTTTTTTCCATTTTGAATTTTTTTCGATTACATGATAGACGTACACGTATACACATCACTATAACGTCATAGTATACCCGCATATGCGCCCCATCTAACACACTCTCTAAAAGATGAAAAACTAACTACACATCTTAATCTCACTAAAATCATATTAAAAACTATATATGCGTAATATTTGTAAGTTGTGTTTCGAATTTTTGATCGAGAGTACATGAATTTTGACCGATTAAGATTTAAGCTAAGTCAGATCGAGTTGGTTAAAAAAAAAATTAAAATGTAAAATCCTAGTAAAGTACTATCGACTAGAAGTCTATTGGTATGAATTGAATGTTAAATAACTAAATTATTTTGAAAAATATTGTTGGTTCAAAGCTTAACAACTCAAAGTTCAAATAATGAAGGAAGTATGTTTTTATGGTTTTAAATTACCAAAGCTGTTCCAGAAAACAAATACACAGTGCAAATTCTTCAGGTTTTGATGCAAGAATCCCCGATTTTGGCAGCCAAAGTCTGACGTTTTTCCGTATGTTCACGATTTTAAAATTCTTTTCAACAAAAAAACACTTCTAAATGGGAAATTTGATGGTTCGTTCTATAGTTGCATGCGCTTCGACAAATATGCCACAAAGTTATTTGTACAGACTCTTCATGTTTTTGTCCCAAATCTGTTTACAGAAGATCAAGAGAAAATAACTTTGGACAAAATGTAGAAGCACATGCAACTATGAAGAAAATCATCAATTTTCCATTTAAGATATTAAGACGCTGTTCAGATGGGACTAAAACTTTTAAGTCCCTATCACATCGGATGATTGGATACTAATTATAAATATTAAACGTAGACTATTAATAAAACCCATCCATAATCTTGAACTAATTCGCGAGACGAATCTATTGAGCCTAATTAATCCATGATTAGTCTACGTAATGCTACAGTAAACATTCTCTAATTATAGATTAATTAGGCTTAAAAAATTTGTCTCGCAAATTAACTTTCATTTATTTAATTAGTTTTGTAAGTAGTCTATATTTAATACTCTAAATTGATATCTAAATACAAAGACTAAAGTTAAGTACATGGATCCAAACACCACGTAAATGCTACTTCTGAGAAGAGCCTACAGGCTAGAGCAGCTGCTGGATCATCACAGATCAAACAGAATTAAACAGAAGATCTACAGAGCATAAAGATAATCTGATAATATCTTCGCATAAACAAATACGTGCTCAATGGAGTACTAGCTGTAATCTCAAACATAGAGCAACTGTCACATTTGCCTTTCACGACTGAAACATGCGTGATCAAACATAAGTTAGAATAGCTAATTGTTAGTGACATGCCCTAGAGGCAATCATAGAGATAATTATATCACATACTATATTTACATATTTATCCGACTTTGTTCATTGAAATAAATAACTCATTATTGGTTAATGAATATGTGATTCTTTCATGAGACTCTTTATGTTATTTGTTACTATTTCTAAAGGATCCCTGATCAAATATCATATGTGAAACAAATATGTTTAGATGATCAGCACATGTATTAATTGATTATCATGTCTCATGGATCATGGTATAGAGATACCAAATTAATAATGTGGACATATGTTGGGGAACATGTTGTTGGATAGACCCAACATGAGACACTGCAAGAGCCATATGTGTTGTGTCATCAGTAATCTCATTTAGTGTTGGTGTTGAATCCTTAGACCTGAGATTATTATGGTTTCCAACATGTGTAGTAGCTTACTTAGGGACTGCTAAACGCTACTCCGTAATTGGGTAGTTATAAAAGTAGTTTTCGGGTATGTTGTGAAACATGTAGTGGGATATGAATAATTAAAATGGGATTTGCCCCTCCTATGAAGAGATATCTCTGGGCCCTCTATGTTGTAGATTATGGAAGTGCATGGCCATGCCAAAGGTGATTGAGGAGTCAATCATAAGTTAAATAATCTATCACAGGTTCAAGTGAATGATTGAGCTATTAGAGGATGGCATATATCTAGCCTTGAGCTTAATCGATATCGTGAGGCAAAGGGGTTCATAAAGTATACACTAGAGGTTTAGCCGATATGATCTTTATGTATGACCGGTGGGTCAATACGTTCTGCTAGGGGCCGCTGTTGACGCGTGGACCGAAAAGGAGTTTTCGGGTTACAGCCGAGTGTACATGAACCTACAGGGTCGCACACTTAATGGGCCAGAATAAGGGGATTGGATGGAGATCCAATATGAGCTTAATTCGGATAGGGATCTGAATAGGAGTTCTACGGGCCTTGGAGGCCCGAGTGATGGATCCTATATATTCGTGAGAGGTGTGACCGGTGGAGGTATTGCATCACGTGAGAAACCCTAGCCGTCACTCCCCTCCCGAGCAAAACCCTAGCCGCGCGCGGGTGCTAGCACATCTGCGCGTGGCGTTCCGTCCCTGTACGTGTGGATATCGGTAGAGGCGCCGCTGGTTTGCGGTGCTGAACAGCGTGGGAATACGGCGAGGAGAACGCATGAGGAGGAGAACGTCGAGCCGGTGCGATTGACTACTTCCTCTACATCGACGCGCGATACTTCGCGAGAATTCCTTCGACTTCTTAGCGCCTTATTCCACTGCGCAACGCGTCGAGTGGTAACGATCTATGATCTAATACTTGCATGGTTCCTAGTTTACGCGATAGAAAATTTTGATTTATGCTATCGTAGCCTACGCGTATCCCAACACTAATAATACTTATATGGTAGTATGTGCTTAATACGTTAAGACATTGGTGAAAGGAGTTAAGACATTGGTGAAAGGAGTGCAGATGCATAGCTGACCCTTGAACACCTCTGCAAACCAAAGATCCTACAGCCGTCCACTTCCATGAACTGCACCATCATCTTCACCTTCACCACCTAAGTTAGGCCAAATTATGGGTGACCATTATAGAAACCAGCAAAATTACGGGGGATCTTGGTACAAGATCCTCCGGTATATGCGAGATTGAAATAAAAGAGACGGAGACAAATATTTTTGTACAGGTTCGGGCCTCTTATTCATCAGAATCAGATAAATAGCCCTACTCCTATTGGCTGAAGCCGGTGTTGCTCTTATTCAAAAGAATCACACAAGTACAATATTTGGATAACCCATCTAGCCGTCATTGACTTGGCGGCATGAACACTAACGCGTAGTCGACGATGGGGTAGTCTTCCTCCTCGAATATGGACTTGGCGAGATCAGAGATAACGCTAGATCCCTCTTGTTGGCCTCCGTAGGCGACAAATTGGGTATGTTTAGGCTTATCTCTGATATCGATGTTTGGCGGTGGGTATTGGTGTCTATTTTGACTGTTTCGTGCCCCTTTCCTTCTAGGGGGTCTTGTATTTATACCCATAGATGTTCCCTTGTCCAAGTAGAACTAGGGATTCTTTTCCTCGCGACCGCGGACTTCCGAAACGGCGAAATCTACTCGCCGGCACACAAACGAGGAAAAACCCTAATGAACATGAAGTAAACAGTACATAAAAAGTAAACAAACATGTAGAGCTCAATTTTAGATGAATTTTGCAAGTTGAATGGCTCATTTTGGAGTTCGTATGAATTAGTTATGAATTTTAGAAGTTTTGAGCCATTTAAATGGTTTTTTATAATTCTTACCGGATTATTGCACAATTTAAATGAATTATGACGCCAGCCACCGAGGGAAGGGGTGGTGCCGACAAGTGGGTCCCCCACGTCGGTGACTCAAGGGCTTTGGCCTATAGCGCACCACGTGGCGCCGACGGAGCACCGATATGGCAGCCACGTGTGCAGACACATGGGCGGCCCGGATGGAGGCCGAGGCCGATTCGATGGCCTAGATCGGCCGCGGCTGGGACCAAGGGGAGGCGGCCAGCCGGCCACCAGCATAGCCGGCGATGGCGCTGGAGCGGCGTGTGGTGGGAGCGGCGGCGGCGGCCTGGCCGGACGGCCACCGGCGACGGCGGCGCGGCACGAGGCGGCCGGGGAGATGAAGCGGAGGAGGATGGGGGCTTACCAAGCAGCGTCGACGAGGGGCGGCGGCTCTCCTCGGGACGGAGGGAGGCGGCGACAGTCCGATGGCGCACCGCGAGCGCGAGGCAGCTGACGGTGACCGGGGTGACCTGGGGATTCAATTAAGAGGAGTTAGGGAGAGGGATGAGGTCCACGATGAGTGGGGACATGGGCCGAAGGCGGAGGTTGTGGAGGTGCTCACCAGTGCGTTGAGGGGAATGGCTGCCAGCGGGGGATTCCAGCGGTGAGGAGCGACGGCCAAGGTGCGGATGTATGCGGCGGCGCCAGAGGTGGCCACGGCGCGGCTCAGGATGGCCGGGAGCGGCGGCAAACGGTGACCGGAGGCGACGAATGTGGCGGTAGCCTCGGGTTTGCAATGGAGGTGGGGATTCGGCGGTGGAGAGAGGGAAATAGGTGGCACAACCTGAGGTAGACGGGGATGGCGGCAATAGGCGGCTGAAGTGTGGCGGGCGGTGGTGGAGCTCGGGTCGGCGGTGGAAGTGGTGCTTCGGCGGCAGATTGAAGGCGCGGAGCGGAGGCCAAGGTGCGGCAAGGAGTGGCGATGCTGGTGGTACAAGCGGCACGGAACGAGGACGGCTGAGCGGCGGTGGCGCGTGGCCGAAGCTCGCCGGAGTGCGGCGGAAATGGCAGGCGGCGTGGAGAGAGCGGAAGGGGGCGTGAGAAGCTCGGGGAGGAGGAGGAAACGGACGAGGGGATCCCGGGGATGGATTTTATAGGCTCGGGGAGGGAAAACCGTGGCCGGGCGTGGCGGCAACGTGGAGCGGCATCGTGGGGAGAGAGAGGCGGCGGCACGGCGCCGAATTCCGCGAAGGGAGTGGGGGAAGGAGAGTGGAGGGAGTGGGGCAGCGTCGGGCCCGCACGGGAGAGGGCGAGGGGGAGCTGGAGGAGGCGGCGACGTGGGCGGCTCAGGCGGCCGTGGCGGCTGCCAGCCCAGGCTAGAGGTTCAAGGAGAGCCCGGCAATATGGGCCCATCTGTAGGCAACTCGGGGAGAGGAGGGAGGAGAAGGGAGGCGGCATGGACTTGCGAGGGAGGGACCAAGCTGGGCCGACAGCCTGATAAGGGAGAGGAGTAGGAAGGCCGCGGGGAGGGGATGGAGGATTGGTCCGATAGCGGCCCAAAGACAAGGATGGAGATTTAAAATTGTTTGCTTTTATTTTAATTGATTAAATGAACTTTGTAACTTTAAAATTATTTCTTGAGCTCTGAAAATTCGTGGAAAAATCCAGAGAGTACATTAGGGCACAGAGAATATTACAAAATATTTTCGGCCATGATTTTTAAAGGAAATTTTTAATTCCCTCACTATGTCACTTGATTAAATTGATTTAATTTTTAATATAATTTCTGGAAATGCATTATTAATTGATTTTTAATCCCGACCGAAAATTGGGGCGTTATAATGTTTCATTGGTCGTAATTATCCAACTAAAATGCGACTGAATGGTGGGTTGTGGGTGCATGGTTTTGCTAGTCGCACCTATAGCAATTAAGGACCAGTTCACGGGAAACCCTGGAAGACATACAACGCTTACCACAAGCGGGAGTGGGTAATTGCTTGATCTGTAGTATAGCTCGACCCTGTTGATGACCAAATTTGGTAAATCATGCATCAAATTCAAAGCTAAAGTCGAAGCGGATTTGATAGGAGATCGTTTCTCATAAACAGAGTACGTGTCGGCTACGGGGGCACGTCGGCTAACGTCTGCATCGGCTGACATTGGATCGGACAAAGAACAGCCGATGTAGCCGATCTTGGTAAGGTGGTTCTAGAATCATCTTCGGGATCGATTGATGTGCTGAGCAAGTATTTCCACGATTGGGATAAATCCGAAAAAGGGGCAATTGTATCTATTAACTAGAGTATTTTGAATAGTTTCTTTAGAGATATTTGTCGGCAAGTGTTTGCCTAAAAGACTTGTTCGTATCTTAGAGTTGTAACAGATTTGGAGTCGTATCCGGCAAGGACATATTATGTATTTTGGGTATAAATATGACCCAAGACCTTGTAAATGAAGAACAATCAGTTTAATAACACTTTTGGCGCATCGCCACCTTTTCTATTTTTGTTTCGACGAATTCTTGCTTTCAAGTCGGGCTGCATCGGGTTCGATCTCCGGCAAGAGGTAAAACTTGTTATGGCGGCTTGCGTTCTCGTGATTAGTGCTGACATCTTCATGATACTCTAATCCTATTTATGTAAATCGTCGAGTTGTCATATATGCTATATAATCTCTATCAATATTTCTATCTAACCCTAAATCGGCTAACATCTACCAACAGAGGGCAGCCGACAGGGTTAGATATCAACGTTGATCTAGGTTATATAGTATATCTACCATCTCAAAGAGGTTTTCATCGACTTGTTCAAATCTTATGTTTCTCTTTATGCCTAATGCTGCATCGGTTAGGTTCGATCTATTAAGTAATATTTAGAACCATAATTTAGCTTGTTCTATGATTATCGGTAGAGATAATATCGGAGTTTCAGCCGATCTTACCTGGTTTAGTTGTCTTGTTCCTTATATTTAATCGATATGCTAAATCTGCCCTTTATATTAAGATCTTGCTGCGTTGAAACATATTAAGCTTGTTGTTTAGTATATTTTGTCTGTATTAACATCTTAGTATAAAGTAGTATCGGAGTAGCCGATACATCTTAGATTTACTTCATCGGCTATGCTATGAATATATATAATCTCTATCTTGAAGTACTTTTAAACATAAGTGATTTATACTGTCTTGGCAAACTGTTCGATCTATCCCAATCACTTTGGTTTAAACATATTTTTAGAAATAGATTATATATCATTGATATCTACAGCCGATCGGGTAGATTTAATTTTATCCTGCTTCATTCTTCATTGCCGATCTGGTTCACATCACATCGGCCTAATATTGAACGATACGTCATCGGCAGTACAACCGATCGGCTATCGTTTGAAGACTTAACTGTGTTTCTGTTATTTCTTGTTGGTTGCAAGATCAAACCAACTGGCACGATCAGAAACCGAAAGCAATTCTTTAGACCTGCACTAGAGTAAAGCAAATCTCTTAGGCCAGTGTGTGTTTTTCGCATCAACAGACCCTTTCCTAGGCACCAGTGGCGAGGGTGGGCATGATGGAGTTGGGTCGGCCGAGTGTCCGGTTGTCCAGCTGCTGGATTTACCGCGGTGCATGGGGGGACTGCCCACTCTCGGGGTAGGGGTGGGGGTGAAACCTCAGCGTGGTGTGGATGGTTAGAGGAGAGTTATGCGAAGGGTCTTGTCACAATCACTCGACATGGTCACGTGTCTACGCAGGCATGGTGACATGCCGGTGGATTGTGTCTTGTGGGTACAGTTGTGCACCTCTGGCCAGAGTAAAACTATTCGAATAGCCTTGCTCGCGGTTATGGGCGATCGACCAGATTCACCGTGATTATTCTCACCCTAAATTGGCTTAATGAACTGGTTAGTTCAGGTGGGATAGTTGGGCCCGAAGTTACGGGGTCATTTTGCCGAGTTCCTTCGACATGGTTCTCTCGACGCGCCCTAGTATACTCTACTTGTTCACCTGTGTCGGTTTGGGGTACGGTCAGCTCACCGGGAGGATCGCCCTCCCAATTCGAAGTTTTTTCCTGGAAGTTTCAACCGTCGTTGACTATGACAACAGTCGCGACCGACTATTAAGATCCTCGCGACTATGGCAGGGCGGTACGCTCTGCTCTCTCGCGACCTCTACTCTAATCAAAAGACTAAAGGCCCCTACGGAAGATGAAAAAGGCGAGGACTGAAATGAGAAAGGAAGGAGTTCGGCAAGACGACTTCGGTTCACACGTGAAAGTGCTTCGAAAGG